>NW_012112253.1:3969721-3970184 GCF_000951035.1 Colobus angolensis palliatus
GGTAGGCGTCCATATATCCCAGTACTCAAGGCCTGGGGTCCCATTTCAGGGGTTAATACTGTGTGGGAGGTGGAACAGCGGTCCAATCTTGCACTTCCTGGGGTTGCTCCACTAAGTTGTGAAACGGATTGTGGTTGGCTGGTACAAAACTGACCGCCCCATAAGCTTGTTTCGGGGCCTGGGGCTGGCCCCTTAATCCTTTTCCCTGTTGAGGTATTAGGGGATTTCCTTGATTGTCAGTTTTAGATTTACATTCGTTAGCCCAATGTTTTCCTCTTTTACACCTAGGGCAGAGGCCTGGAGCTTTTGCCTCTAAGGGCTTAGCTAGCTCTCCCTTACAATCCCTAGCGAAGTGTCCTATCTTTCCACATTTAAAGCACCCCTTGCTATTTTTATTTTTACTAGCGAGGAAGTCTTTTACGGTTTGTCCACTAAAGGCCGCAGCCATTGCTAAACCCTGTTG
>NW_012112253.1:3971411-3987936 GCF_000951035.1 Colobus angolensis palliatus
GTGCAATGCCTTATATAGGCTGGCAGGGGAAGAGGGTGGGCCAGGGAGGTGATGGGGGGCTGGGTTCTCTCAAATTACAATTGCGCATGCGCCATGGGTTTGTAATTTTCCCAGGCATGGGATCGCACCTGTGCCATAGGCTGCATATCTTCCTGGGCATGAAAATGTTTGCGCGCGCGCGGGAAAGGTTGGCGCGCGCGGAAAAGTCTAGGCGCGCGCGAGAAAAGCTTTAGGCGCGGGTGGGAACAATTTATAATAAAGAACCCGGAAATGTGCCATCTTGTCTCCGCTTTGCGGAGATCAAGCAACAGAGGTTGGCTAATTCCGGGCCTCATGGCTCCGGACATATATATATAACAGAATTCCATGCAGCCTTAAAGAAGGAAATTCTGCAATATGTGACAACATGGATGAACCTTGAAGACATTATGTTCAGTGAATAAGCCAGTCACAAAAAGGTGTGATTCTACTTATATGAAATATCTAAAATAGTCAAATTAATAGAATCAAAAAGTGGAATGATTGTGGCCAGGAGTTGGGAAGAGGGAAAATAGAGAGTTACAAATCAATGGACGTAGAGTTTGAGTCAAGGAAGGTAAATTTGCTCTAGAGCTCTGCTGTGCAATATTGTACCTGTAGCCAACAATAATGCATTATACACTTAAAATTTTGTTAAGAGGATATATCTCATGTTGAGTATTCTTACTAAAAGAAATGCAATTTTAAAAACTCATATAGTGTTGACATCAAACAAATAAATAAAATATGTTTTCCATAGTTTCTCCATTTTTAAAAATAATCACCTTGGCAGACAGATTTTTTAACTGTAGAAGTCTCTATTGTCACTGATGAGTTTTACACAGAGCTAAATGCTCTGGGGGGTGAGGAAGGGAGTTTCAGTTTCAGTAGGTTGTCCAGGAAGAACCAAAGACAACAGGGTTGGGTTTGCCGAAGGCCTGGGTAGGGAAGGGCCCTGAAAGGAGAAGATGCCAAACAGTGGCACAGACACTGGAGAAAGAGACCAACTGTGGATATTTTTCAGTGAAAAGCTGTGCACTATCTGTGGCAAACTCCTCATGTTTAGTAAATTTTTTAATAAAATTACAAAATTAAAAAAAGAAGTAGCTCAGTGCCTAATGCATAGCAAGTGATCGCTAAATACAAAATGACGTGGCTGATTGAATAATGGCCCCCTAAAGATGTCCACACCTGAATCCCCCTACTGCCTATGTTTCTGTGAGCTCAGCTGGGGAGCTCTTCTGCTGGTCTTCTGCTGGAACCTGTGAATACATGCTTTACATTGCAGGAAGGATTTTGCCCACAGGATTATGTTAAGGATCTTAAGAATGAGGAGATTATTGTAGATTATCTGAGAGGGTTTGATGTAATCATGAGCAGCCTGATAAGAGAGACAGGTGTATTAAAGTTAGAGAGGGAATGTGTAAGGACAAAACAAGAGGTTGGAGTGATGCACTATGAAGACAGAAGGAGAGGCCACAAGCCAAGTAATGCAGGTGGCATCTAGAAGCCATAGAAGTCAGAAAAGACAAGGAAATGGAGAATCTTTAGAGCCTGCAGAAGGAACCAGCCCTGTTAACACTTTGATTTTCGTTCCAGCAGATTCCTATCACACTGGTGACCTCCACAACTGTAAGCTAATAACTTTGTGCTGTGGTCATTTGATATTGTGACGACGACAGGAAACTAACACACATGGTGTCACTATGTATTCATTTTCCACTTGGTCCATTTTTATCCCCTAGGCACTGAAGTTGCTCTTCGCCCTTCTATTCCCAACCTTGCCAGACACCATTTGTGTGCTTTCTTTGGCTGAGGACTTGAAGTTTTGAATGCTGGGGACTGATTTATTTCTGTTTCACAGTCCAGATCAGAATTGTGACATGGACAATGTTGTTTTCCACACGTTGTTCCCCGATGATGTTCTCCATTCCATTGCGGTACTTTATTTTCAGGGCTCAGTGTCCTCTGACATCTGACCTCAATTCTCCTGACCTGCCATCTAGTCTACTTTTCGTGAAGGATGGCTATGCAAAACATCTCCCCAAACTTGGTGACTTAAAGCAGCAGCCACCTTCTTATTGCCTAGGTTTCCATGAGCTCAGTTGGGCAGTTCTTCTGCTGGTCTTGCTTGTGGCCTCTCATAAGCTTGTAGTCACCCAGTGACTGGGGCTGGAGTCATGGAGGCTTGGTTCCTATGGGGGCAATGCTCTGAGGTTTGCCCTCATTATCTGGTCTCAGGGTCTTTCCACTACCAATGGTACAGACGTACTTCTTATGTGTACTCTCTGCACGCTTGTATTCATTTCCTGGGGCTGGTGTAAAAAATTAACACAAACTGGGGTGGCTTAAAAGGAATTCATTCTCTGACACTTCTGGAGGCCAGAAGTTGGAATCCAGGGGTCTGCAGGGTTGTGCTCCCTTCAATGACTCTGGGGGAGAACTCTGGAGAAGCATCTTTCAGCTTCTGGTGGCTCCAGGTGTTCCTTGACTTGTGGCAGCATCACTCCAATCTCTACCACTGCCTCTGCATGGCCTTCTTCTCCTCTGTGTCTCAAATCTCTCACTCTGTCATCCAGACTAGAGTGCAGTGGCATGATCAGGGTTCACTGCAGCCTTGACTTCCTGGCCTTAAGCGGTCCTCCCATCTCAGCCTTCCAAGTAGCTGGGACTACAGGTGTACGTTACCATGCCCAGCTAATTTTTTAAAATTTTAGTAGAGTGGGGGTCTCACTATGTTGCCCAGGCTGGTTTCAAACTGCTGAGCTCAAGCAATCCTTCTGCCTTAGCCTCCCAAAGTGATGGGATTACAGGCTCAAGCCACTGGGCCCACTGACCTTTTGAAAAATAAGGACATTGTTAAGAGTTCACCTGAATAATCCTGGATGATTTCATGATCTTTAACTGAATAACATATGTAAAGACCTTTTTTTCCAAATAAAGTCACATCCACAGGTCCTAGGGCTTACGACACAGACATACCATTGTAGGCGATATCATTTAAGTCACTGCAACTCCCCACAGCAACCACCTCAAGAGAGAAGAAGCTGCCAAGCCTTGTAAGGCCAGGAATTGGCCTGGGGTCGTGGGGACCCCTGTCCCTGTCTATTACGTGTTGCAGGTCCAGTCCAGATTCAAAATATCAATGAACACCAACCCAAAGAAGTGTGGCTCACTGGGAAAATAACTACTTTTTTGGGGGGTCATTCTCCCTGAAACCACACACATGTCCCCTTGCCTCATGAGTTAGGGCTCTCTGAGTGGACTGACAGTAACCTGGCTCCTTAGAATAAATGGTGATTAAAAGATAACAATGTCTTCATGTGGTTCTCCCCGCTAAAAGAGTGACTTTTAAGTCAACCTCTTCAAAATTTCATGTGAAATCACAACCTGGTAGGAGAAATATTTTCAGTGGAGTGAGGGCTAGGGTGATTATCAGTGCTTTGCAAGTCCCTGCACGAAGACCGCTTTGTGCTTTGCCATGAGTGGGTTAAGTGCAGAGTGTAGGACTTTCACAGGGACAACTTTGAAGGATGTGGGTTTTGCAGGCAGACAGATCTGGATTCTACCTCAGCAGTGATGGTCACTGTGAGACCCTGGGGAAAGTATCAAGGGTCTCCTCCATGAAATGCAGGGAGTATGCCTAAAGTCCAGGGGTGGACTTATGGGCTCTATTGATGACAAGGATGGTTATGACCGTGATGAAGATGTGGTATTGTGAAATCAATGTGACCTGTCTGAGGAGTATGCAAAAAGTATTGATGTACACTTGATTCAAATGGAGCAACGTAAACAACTGTACCTTAGCTGGATACCTAATAGTCAGCTGCTTTGTTAAGACTTAACTCTTAATTGCTTTTGGTTAATACACAATTTCTCTTTTTCTTTTATTAGTTAACAAACGTTCTATATGCAGCACCTGTTTGTTTGCAAACACCATAGAAGAACTTCTGATAATCCCACATATTGCAACTTGGTTTAGGGGTAAGAAAAGGATTGGCTTGATAATTCCTTGAAGAATGATTTTAGTTAGATTTATTCTGTGTGAGAAGAAAACTCTAATTATGTAGAGGCCAGGTTTCCTCTGGTTTCCTGACGTTTTTCTCTCAGAGCCCCCTTCTTGGAAGCAGTCACCGGAGATGCGCACCTAGTGTTAATCAAAGTAGCTGGAGGGGACGTCATACTCTGATGACAGCAGGGTTTGGTTTCTGTGAGATATTACTCAGAGGGTTTTCTTTTCTCTATCTCTCTTTCTTTCTTTTAGAGATGGGGTCTCACTATGTTGCTCAGGATGGTCACGAGCTTGTGGGCTCAAGCAATCTTCCCGTCTTGGCCTCCCAAAGTGCTAGAATTACAGGCCTGAGCCACTGCACATACTTGCTGGCAAACAGTGTCTTTGTGGCTCTAAACTAGTCCCCACTGTGTGTGGCCCTTGGTAGGTTCAAAAGCCAGGACTGGAGAAGGATTCCATGGGCCAAGGAGCTGGCAGAGGCTAAGGGTCCAGGTGAATTGAGCTCTGTGTTGGTGGGTCTCACTGCCTACCCATGAACTGCCTCTGATAGCCACCAGGGTTCTTCCTTCCTCCTCTCTCCTTCAGTTCTTCCCCTTCACATGTGTTTTCTGATTAGTAGTTTATGCATATATGGAATTTGGAAGTAGAAGGCTGGTTTTAAATTCAGCCCAATTGCTCATTCCTTCTTCTTGAATTTTTGTCAAATTGGTTTGCTTCCCTGAGCCCAAAATGTTTTTATCTGTGAAAGAGAAAAAAACACATCTGCCCTGGTCTGTGTTTGTGTAAAGATGATGGGATTAGATGAGGCAGTATCCGTGAAAGCCCTTTCACAGAGCTACCTGCCCAGTACTCCTCACAGCTGAGTGATCATTTATGTATTCCTGGCTGGGCATGAGTACTTAAACCCATGGATGATTGGAACATTCCAAGAAGTGCAGAAAGGAAGCAGACAGGTGGAACTGGGCAGATGGCATGGCCTGGGCCAGGTTTTCTAGGTGCAGAGGAACAAACTTTGAAGATGATCTAGAGTCATACTCATTCGATAGATGAGGAAACTGAGGCCAGAGGGGTGAAGGACTGAGCCTAGCTCCCAGACTTCCTTTTCTGTCTTTATTATTATTTATTTATTTTATTTTTTTAGTTTTTGAGACGGGGGTCTCACTGTGTCGCCCAGGCTGGAGTGCCAGTCATTGCAAGCTCCGCCTCCCAGGTTCACGCCATTCTCCTGCCTCAGCCTCCCAAGTAGCTGGGACTACAGGCACCAACCACCACACCTGGCTAATTTTTTTGTATTTTTAGTAGAGACAGAGTTTCACCGTGTGAACCAGGCTGGTCTCGAAATCCTGACGTCATGATCCGCCCATCTCTGCCTCCCAAAGTGCTGGGATTACAGGTGTGAGTCACTGCTCCTGGCCTTCTGTCTTTATTATTTTAACAACATTTATTGTCCACTGTAAAGACCACATCTACAGATTCGTTTATTGTTTACCTGCTCTCCTGCCTACTCCAATATCACCTAGGCTGGTAACCCCCCACCACCCACAGAGAACTGAAGCCCGTCTTATTCATGTCTGTGTGCCCAGAGCTGTGGGCAGTGCTGTCACATAATGGGCCCAGATGAAGAGGCATGAGCAATGTGCCTGATGCTTCTCCTGACTCCTGGTCCGAAGGCCTTACTTGTTCTGCTAATATTTTCCCATTTCAGGGATGGTGCAAATCCTGCAGGGTTGCTCTTTCTTAGGCCTTGGACATCTCTGAAATAGAAGTCCTCAGCAGAGACCTGGCTGTCATTTCTCATCCAATCCTAGGAAATTAATAGGAACAGAAGATTGCTAATAGGTCAAGAAGCTACCCATGTGAAAGGTGTGAGAGAAGTGAGCATCATGAGGTCAGACACTGGGCTGGCATGTTTATGGTTGTATCCTGATGACTGGGTAAGAGATTGGCCCAAAGGAGACCCTTAGCAAATATCTGTTAAATGAAGGAGAGAATGAATGAATGGCCTCTTTAGAGTATTGGTAAACGTGTAGCACAACCGCAAGATGATTGTTCAATTGACATATTTATGGCCCTTTACTATTCCAAAAGAGGAGGGAAGAGGGCAGAGGGATGACAGGAGGACACATTGTGTTTTTATCTGTCAATGGACGTCAGAATATCTGGTTGGGTAGTTTCTGTGCAGATGGGGGTGGGGTGAGGGCGCAACTACAGCTGCTGTGGGAATGAGCAAGCCATCACTGAAATCGTAAATATGCCACGGACCCACACTGGGATGCTGACAGATGCCCTCCCTGCAAGGCTCAGATGGGAGGGACTCCTGGAGTCCAGATTTTAAATTAGATTCACCTGAGCCCAGTCAGTGAACTGTCATCCCTCGGATGGAATGGAAAAGGGGAGGGGGGAGGAACGGAAGAAAATCTTTGTAGCCGAGCCGACCTGACTTTCCTCAGTGGGAGACACATGAGTAGTGTTTCATGTCAAGGAGAGGTGGTTAAAATGCAGACTGCTCGATCCTGGTCTCAGAATTCGGGAGGTGTGGTTTGTGCCTGTGGACCACTCATCTTCCCTTCCTTTGATCTATCACTTGATGTGGAGAAAGGTTTTTATGTGTGATTCCCGCATAATGGGTAATTTAGTCCATCCCACTATGAAAAAGTGGTAAGTGTAGTTCTAGTACATTTGCTTCAGTTATTCTTAAAAGTATCTAAAAATATATTATTCTCCTATGCTTTAGATAGCCCGACTGCATTTTCTTGGTTGTTTATAATTTTTGAGCTCCTTTTAGCCAGCTGAAAGATAGTGAGTTGCAAATTAAAAAACAAAATAAGGATGAAGGCATGTACTCTGCCAGTGTGCACATTTCGGTGAGAAATGTGATGTCAATGGAATATATTGGCACATCAACCAAATAGGGTTTGCCTTATTTATAATTGAAATTGGCACATCACCATGCATGTTAAGTTTCAGGTCCATTCCTGGTCTTTTTATGCAATGTAACACATACTTAAAAAAATACCTCTACCCTGATTAAAGCCTGAGCATTGCATTTTTGAAGTAGCTTTCTCGGCTAGTCAAACTGAGTCCTAAAGTAGTTTACAAGGAGTCAACCATAGAAACTTTAGATTTAAGGCTCAGACATGACCACATCCGACTGAATGACGTGGCTGCCCACAGAAAAGTTCAAGTTCATCAGATTCGGATGAACATCTGCAAAACAAGACTAGTAAGCTCCGATTCACACACCTCACACCTCATGTCTACTCTTCATTTAAAAGTGAATTCAAAAGTTTCAAGGTTGCAGAAGAATTTTCCTTCACATTTTCATTTCTCAGAGGACATTCTACAGGCTGACGTTTCTCCAAGAAGAATATGTGTTAAAATAATAACTGGCCAAATTGCCCTTGGCCTTTAAAATAAATACTGCATACCCTTGACCTTTATTGGGGGAGGGCTTGAAGAAGTAGAGAAATATGAAAAGAAGGAATAAATCTCTGAGTTTCTGTTTATACAGGGAGAAGAAGGTGGCTTCCAAGATCTAATGGGATGGAAGAGGTTTTGATTTTTTTACCCAGCTGGGGAAATGGAGAAAGAATATGTGTGACTATGGTGGTTGAGTGATTTCTGAAGTTTCATATCTGACTGCATGTTTTACCAGCTTCAAACCTGATAAAACAGGATGCTTTTTGGACCAACTTTCAGTGGAATTGGGGTGACAGTATTTGTGAACGGGGCTCAAAGTGAACTGAGAACAGGGTGTAAAACCTCTGTGGAACACTCTGAGAGAAGACCTTGTCTGCTGAAGAGAGGCGTTATAAGACTCGAGCATATCTGCTTTTGCTTCTATGCTAAAAAGTTCTCTTTCAAAACAAAATGCTCCAAGCTTTCCCACACACTTCATTCATCATTAAAGAACAATAAAATCTTTTTATACATTTTCAGCTTCTTACAATGTACTCTTCTGTGCTTCAGAGAACTTTCGAATGGTACTCGAAACATTTTAGTAACAGGACAGAATGCTTAAGACATGTATGCCATTCTCCCTGCATTTCCTCCCTGACAACCAGGCAGCCAGGTGGTGTATGTCCTTGTTTCCAGAGAGGCAGGACAAAGAGAAGAAGGTCATTAAAGCTATGATGTTTAGTGTCTCCGAGAGGAAAGGAAGGGTGGTTTCCTGGGCTGTAAGGATTCAGGGCAGCTGGTGCTGAAGCTGTTGAGACCTTTGAACCACTCAAGGACAGCACTCTGGCTCAGAGAAGAATGCAGATATGGTCTGCTTAGACACTTGGTTCCCTGCCTCGGTAACTACTCTGGCTCATGAATGCACAACAGCAGGCAAAGACACATTGCAGGGAATTGCACAGGCTTTAGCTATGATGATATTAGCTGTGCCTAGGATAGTATTAGAGATTAGAAGTTTTTCTCCTGTTTTTATGAAATCAAGTATGTTGTGTGGATTCTGCAGTGAACCTGGGAAAGGGGATGTGGCCCAAATCATGCCTGAATTCCACACCAACCCACCAAGATGGGGGCTAGGGTAATTTTAAAAAGAAGGTCCACACATTCTTTGATATTTTTCCCCTATAAGAGGTGCAGCTTATTTACATTCTCGTAAGTGTGGGTTACACTTAGTGCCTTGCTTCTCATGAATAGCCTTTGGTAGAACTGATAGATGTCACTTCCAAGATTAGGTTATAAAATACCTGTGACTTCTCTCTTGGTGTGCTGTCTCTCTCTCTAGTGGATAGCTTGCTGTGTGAGAAGCAGGTGGTGATCAGCCCGTGTGAATGGAAGTCCCCAGCTAGCAGCCAGTAGGAAACAGAAGATGTCTTTTATGTGATAGCCACGAGACTGCCTCTAATCTCATAAGTGATATCCCCCCACCTTTGCCTCATACTATTCATTATAAGTGAATTAACAGGTCTAGGCCACATTCAAAGGGAGGTGTTTATACAAGATTGTGTATTACAAGAAGTGGAGATCACTGGGGGTTCATCTTAGTGGATACTATAAGGACCAGTTTAGCTTCAAAGATGTATTTTAAGGATGAAGCCACATTTTTTTTCCCTCTGTAGATGACTCTACATCTCTGTAGATGCCTTTTTCCCTCTGGCTTGCTCTAGCAGTGAATTCCTTACTGAAGAGAATTTCTTGGCACCATGTTTTGTGGCATTCTGGGAAGCATTGTTACAGAAAGCAAAACCCTGGTTCCTTTTCAGATTACAAAATCAGCTGCATATGTGGAGAGCACACATATAAATCTTTCCTTTCTAACAAACCAGGCCTTATAAATAATCTCCAGGTCAGAGCCTATTAAACCTGGGCAGGCCCAGAGTGAGGCCACTCCAAGTTGACTCTAGAATCAGCACTTTGGCTTGGGAATGTTGCCTGAGGCATGCTTTCGGAGTGATAAGAGTGTTCTCAAGAATCAAGGAAGAAACATCACTATGATCACAATCATCCACTCAGAGAAACAGTGGTTGATGTTACTTTAATGGCATCAATAGAGCTTCCAAATATTAATAATGAAAATCCAGTATTGATCATTTTCTTTTTTTTACCTGCAGTACAATCACAGGGGCAGGGGAGGAGATAAAACAGAATAGCAACACATCAGGAACATTGTATTACTAAGCTAATTATAACCTTTCAGCACAGAATTCATTCTACTGTCCATCAATTGGGGCGGGGTGGTGGGGTGGTGGTGGGGGGGTGGGAGAGAGAGAGAGAGAGAGAGAGAGAGAGAGAGAGAGAGAGAGAGAGAGAGAGAGAGAGAGAGAGAGAGAGAGAGAGAGAGAGAGAGAGAGAGAGAAAGGTCTGACTAAGATACTAGAATTCTGCAGTTGCAAGCCCTTACAAATAGCAGAAAGCTGAGAGATGATAAATAATATATGAAGCCAGGTACTGAGCCAGGGGCAAGTTTTCTCCCGGTGAATTCTGCTATTTACATCTCTGCTGCGTGTCTCTCAGTAGCACCTTGCCAGGTATAAGGGACATGCTTTGTTGGATTTTGCCTCTCTTATCTTGTTGGGTTCTCACAGGACTTTTACTTTCAAAACCCCCACCCTGTGAGTGCTGTTTGCTCTCCTGGACTGCCGGTCTCTGTTTTCTGAACTTCAAAACGCAAATTTGTAAAATAGGATCTCTTTTTCTGTCTCAGAAGGAAAATATTGTGCTGAAATTTTAAGTAGATCTGCTAAACATATGTATTAGTAGCTCTGGCAGTGTGTAACTGACCACAGGAATCAGATTGTGGAGCAGGTGTGTGGTGTTGTGAAGCCCTGGTATTGTTCATGGAGTGTTGTGGGTTTCCCAGGAGAAGGTGGTCCCGTTGAGCCTAGCCACCATAGCAGGGACACAGGGCTGACACTGTGACTGGATTTGCTCCTCCCAAGTCCTTTCACTCCTGATTCCATCACCGTAAAGCTCCTTGAGAACACTGGATGCATCCCGTGGATTTAAGTTTTGTTTTGGTTCTCTGATCATAGGGCTTTCAACACACGATTTTGGAATAAATTAACATATCAATGGAAAATATAAACTACATATATGCATACACGTGAATGAAACATTCTAACATTGTGTCAGTTTTTGAATGAGTTACTGACATGTGATGGAAAGTATGTGTGCCTTGGCCTCGGATGGTCTGGATTTAAGCCTTTCTCTTTGTACCAGCTGAATAAACATGGACACATTAATTAAATTCCCCTCTCCACAATGCATAATGTTATGCTGATCCCACAGGCTTCTGAGTATAAAAGTATAAACACAGGATAGTCACTAGGTAGTACTTGGCATTTAGTGGAAGCTCAACAAATGTTTGTACTTCAGGTAGTATAGACAAATGAACAATATGCACTTATTTTTTTCCATATCATTTATTCTTTATTGGTTTATTGCCTTTATAGGTGTGCTGCTTTCTCTCAGATTGGAAGACACTGATGATTTCATATAATTTCTGGTGTCTCAGTGCCAGATTGAGTACTTTACACAGTACTCAAATTTTTTTAGAAATTAATTTTTTTTAAAGAGTTGATTAAATGAAAGAAGGTCTAGAATCAACTCACAGTCTGAATTCCTGTGTGACCAAGAGCTTTAATATTTCTGGGCCTCCTTTTTCTCACTTATAAAAAACAGGATTAAAAACATCTGTCTTTCAGAGTTGCAATGACAAATGAATATGTTAAAGTGCTTAGTATGGAACCTGGCACACAGTAGGTCCATAACAAATTTTAGTTCCCCTTCCTCCTTCTACTCTAAATGCTGAGAATCTCTCAGCTCTGCTCTGATCCTGGGTGGCTCTGGTGACGTTTTTTGTTCAGTAAATCCGTGTCTCAAGGGGCACGTGACTGGATGCAGCAGACGGGATGTGTAAAGGTATAAGAGAAGCCATCCCTGGCTCAATTCATCTCCCTCTGCTGATGGATGGATGGGCGAAAAAAAATACAGTGAACACTCAAAACCCAGTGGCTCAGCTCAGGAAGTAAAGTAGAAAAGAACGCAAAAGTGGAGTTCCTGGTTACCTATTTTCTTTTATTTTTTCCCTTTCTACTGCCAGTTTCCTTGCTGTCTCCTGAACCCATTTGAAGCCAGACCTTGTGTCAGGCTACCATTTTTTCAGTTCCTGCCTCTCTCACTTATATAACTTTATAGGTTGGTTATCATAAGTCCATCTGCCTGTTTTCCAAAATACTTTAAATGCAAGAAAGCATTGTTAGCAATACACCTGATTTTCATCTTGCTGTGTCAATCAGCCCCTTGCTTAAGGATAGGTGCTCATGGCTAAAGACAAGTGGGCTGTTTGCAACTCAGCTGATGCCTGAGGCTTGATTAAGCATCTTCTTCTCAGGGCGTAGACTCATTTTCTTCCCAGATGGCAGCCATGTTCTCCTAAGGAAGGGAGCTGAGTTGACTGGGAGCTCCAAGGGCTTTTGGGAAGACCTACTGAGAACTTTATGATAGGCTGAGAAGTACTTTGTGGAATAAGGTAAGTTTGAGTAAGAGTCTGTGCTCATCTTCACTTTCTATTTCTCCACCCTCTACCTTCCCAACCAGCCTTTCCCAGCAATTAGTGGGCTTTTGCTAACACTGTAAAACGGACAAAGAGAGATAAAAGTAGTTTCTTGGTTTTGGTTTCATAAGTCCTACACTCATTAAAATAATTTTTAAAGTGATTCCTAAGTACACCATTAAGGGGGAAGTGCCCCTGTGGGAGACTCATCGAAATTGAGCAAAGGGGATGATTTCTTCTAATATAAATGCAGATTTCTTCTGGGGTGAGAGTGGATCCTGAGCCCTGGATAGATGAGCCCAGAGACAGATTTGGCGCAGAAGCCTGGTGAGTTTACCAATCCTTGGAGAGAGAAGGTCTGTCTGGTGTGCCCCAGTAGATGAGACTATGCCCAATCTCCAAGAGGGATGTCTGTGCTTGCAGGGCAATTCAGAAGTAAGAAAGAACCTCTCACTGGACTGCAGAGGGACTCAAGGTCCAGGGGAGCAAAGTCTCAGTAGATAGACAAGTGGACATGGGGCTTGGGGACATCTGGAGGGGCTCCATGACATTGACTAAGGTGTAAGTTTCTACAACCCTGCTGAAATAGGTGATTGAAATAAAGGTGAAATTTAATTAGGGAACAAGGAAAAGTAAATGGCCTACACAATAGAGTTTATGGCCCTAAAGCTATTTTCTCTACCTTTGTCTCTATTTTATTGACATCAGGTTGATGTGTACAAGGACTTTACACTTTGTTTTAATGGGAGTGGGCAAAAGACCCCACCTGGAGCTCTCAGGGAAGTCTTCACCATTGCCTTTGCTCTGTCATCTCTACTTGCCCAGATCTCACACACTGGTCGTAGCTTTGTCCTGATTTCCCCCAGAAGTGAACCATATACCTGCAGGCAGATAGATCCATATTAAACAGACAGACACCAAAGACATACAAAATTCCAAGCCCTGAGTAGAGAAATGCACGTCGTTTGGTGCACTGGGTGCAATATTCATCAGGACTCATGTTGAACATCACAGAAAAACTAACTCAGTTTAGCTGGAGCCCATAGGCAATTTCCTAAATGATAGACTCAGAAAGTCCAAGGAGATTCTGACATAGTAGAATCAGGTACAATTTATTCAAGACTAGGTTTCTTTCTTCTATTTATTTTGGCTTCATCCATAGGCGTGGGTTGTTTTCGTTGTGGTCCCCAGTAAGTCTGGGTTAAAACCAGGCAGCCCCTCACCCTTCAGAAAGAAAGTTTCTTTCTGTCAGTATTCCTAACAAAGTCTCAAAGGGCTGTCTGCTTGGTTTTCACTGGTTTTCGAAGTTTTTCCTAAACTAATCACTGTGCCCAAGAGATGTCACAGTCTGATTGTTTAGCCTGAAGGATATTTTTAGCCCTGGATGTACAGAAGAGTTTCTATTCACGAAACACAGGGATTGAAAAGGGGTCAAAGTTAGAGTGTGCAGATGAGGATGGTAACAGTGGGAAAACAGGATGCTTCTTAGCTAGAAAAGAGAAAGGAATGCTGGGCAGGTCCAAGCAACGCTTGTCAATTAGAGGTTTAATTTTCAAGAGAAGCAGCTAGAGAAATTGGTAGGGTCTGATTAGAAAGGGTTTGGGATTCTGAATTTGGAAGCTTGGACTTGTTGGCATTGCAGCCGGTAGAGCACAGTTACTGGAGATGGTAGAGGTGGGAAGATCACCCTACA
Source organism: Colobus angolensis palliatus (assembly GCF_000951035.1). Lineage (NCBI taxonomy): Eukaryota > Metazoa > Chordata > Mammalia > Primates > Cercopithecidae > Colobus > Colobus angolensis. Next base: position 3,985,143 of record NW_012112253.1, read on the forward strand.
TGAGTGGGATGGGACATGGGGATAGAAGAAGGAGCAGCACTGGGCATTTATCAAGGCACAAGTGCTGGCACATCTTCATTTTCAGCTTTCAATTTTCAAAAAGCATTGTTTTTGATAGTAGTGCAAAAAATGAACTCTGATGCTGCCGGTTTTCTCCCTCAATACAAAGAGTCAAATTAGTCTGCATGAATGACCACGTTTGTATTTGTCATTATTTGTTTGGTGCCGTTGGAGCCCCATGCCTCACAGACTATTTAATGGGTCCATGAACAAAGAAAATATAATGCATGTAGTCACAATGCTCTATATTTTGAGGATTAAAATGATTCTGTCCTGGAAAAGGGAGTTGAGTTTTAATTTTTTGCCAGGATTTCTTACCTCTACACTGTCAAGCAGGTAACCTATATATCAAACGAGATGCATGTCAGCCACCCTGAATGTTGCTATTGGTGTCTAGTACATGTCAGCCGGGAGATCTAGGAGCTCTAGAAAAGAAAGACTCACATCCAAAATCGCTTTGGTGATTTAGGTAATGCTTGTACTATTTGAAATCACTCAAAATCTGATTGCCATAATTTTTAGGAGTAGGCATCTTCTTTCGAAGTAATTGTCCATAATCTAAACAACAACAACAAAAAAGACAAAAGGCCTACAGCATGAAAAGAGGCAAAATGGGGACGTTCTTCCGGCATTGCCCCAAGAAGCTTAAACATTGTTTTAGAGCTTGGCTTAAGAGCTCCACACGTTTTACAGAGTTCACAGCTGCTGAGGTTTAAAATGTAATTACATTTAATTATCAGTGTCAGATAAAATACACACAGCCACTCCGGCCCAAGTGGAACCACAGCAATGAGGAAAGTGAAGTTGGTGGCAGAAAAGTTACACTTGAAGACACAGCTTTGATTCTTTTCAAAAGAAGCTTCTTGCCATGAGAATTCTCTGAATGTTCATCAGAGGAAAATGACAGTAGAGACTCTGGATATAAAGAATGTTGGAAGATTTATGTGCCAATTCTCAGTTAGATTTATTTTGATAAATTGTACTGTATCAATATGTAAAAATCAAATAAATATAACTCTTTAAAGAGGGGGCTGCTCCAATTTTACTGTTTCAGAGAAGAGGTTTGGCAAAAAGTCAGAATGTGCATTAAAAACACACTTTCAAGAAGTCTAATAAATAAAGCCTTTGAAATATGGTTTCCCAGTGAAAGGCATTTTAAATCATTTTGATAAAGAATCTAAATTAGACCTTTAAATAAGAAAGGCAAGTTCCCTTAACGTATTATTTATAGATAGTTTGAAAATAAAATATTTGCAAACTGACTTCTTCTATTCTTTACAAGGCAAATATATTGTCAAGTTTTAACAGCACATGTGTTTAGCTGGAGAATGTCTTCATTAAAGAAGGAAGGCCATGGCTAGCTAGCTAGTATTTGCTGAGTGTTTAGTATGTGCTGGGTGCTGTATGAGATGCTATATGTATACTGTCTCATTTATTCTCAGGTGAAGAAATTAAACAAGTAGACCCTGGTTTCAGAATGCCTGTTATGGTTGAGCTGTGTGACCTTGAACAAATTACTTAACCTCACTGTGCCTTAGTTTTCTCACCTATAAATGAGGCCAATCATAATATCTGAGTAATAAGGACTATTGAAAGGTTAGTTAAGCCTGGTCCATAGAAGATGTCAATGTGTCAAATCATATAATCATCCTCATTTTAACTAGGCTCAGATGATTAAGAGATTTGCCCATAAATAACAGCTGATCAGAGATAGCATCTGGACTCAAACTCTGGGTGTCAACTGTGTCTGAAGACATCCTCACATCAGTGCGCATTCAGAAAAATGTTCTTCACAGCTTTCATCTCAGACTGTACAGTGTTTTCATTCATTCATTCTGTCATATTTTATATGTATGTGTTACATGTTTGTAGCATAGAGTGTATGCTATATTATATAGTAAAATATATATTATGCATTATGTATCATATTAATGCAACATATGATATTATATAATACATTTTCCATATCATTTGATCATATAATATATTCTATTATAATAGGTATTATATAATAGTATACATACTGTATAGTACATAACATACACATGTGTATACACACATATACATACCGAGGACTAAATGTATGCCATAGACTGGGTATAAAATGTGGCAAGAAAGATTCTGTCCTGCTGGACTGAACTTACAACAGAAAAAAAGACCACAATAAAGTATGCTAATGGTTATGATCAAAAATCTTAACTGGTGCAGGCACATTATTATATGCAAATCAGGCACATAATAATAGTGGAGTGGAGAAGTTACTTGCTGTGGGACAAACAGATTTTGACAATCTAATTATTTCTATTAGTATCTCTTTGCTAAGGTAGAATTTCAATTTATTAGAACACCCCATTCCCCAAATGTTTTGGTTAATCGAGCTATTACCGGAACAAACACAAAGATTAGGAATGGTCAAGATATTACTCAAGGCAGTTTGTGTTGATTACATGCAGCTTGGTAAAGTTGAAAGGGTAGCTGCTACCGTCAGCCACACTTGGGTTAGAATCCACTCTTTACTACTTCCAAGTTGGGTGACTTAACGATGCTATTTAAATAACACTTAAGTTTTCAGAAACTCAATTACTATCTCTTCAAAGCGGGGGACAATGTTTCTTTCACAGAATTTGTGGGTATTTAACAACCCCTCTAGGGTTTTTATGGTATTAGGTCTAACATTTAAGTCTCTAATCCATCTTGAATTAATCTTCGTATAAGGAGTAAGGAAAGGATCCAG
>NW_012112253.1:3989275-4001957 GCF_000951035.1 Colobus angolensis palliatus
AAAAAAAAAAAACAAAAACAACCCCTCACCTCCCCCCACCTGTCCACCACTGCCCCACACCATTCGCTTCATACCCAGAACTTCATTGTTCCTGACAGGTGTGCACAGGGAATGAAGGTCTGGAGAAGCGCTCAGGGTCCTGGTCCCTGGATTTTTAGTGATGAGTAACATGCCATAGATGTGAACCACCCTGGATTTTTAGTGATGAGTAACATGCCATAGATGTGAACCACCTCGGTGACCAGCTATTCTTCCTATAGATTCTCCACGAAAGGACTGAACTCTGAATGAGACAGAACACAGGGTTTTTTGGAATTGGCTGTTCATTACTGGGAGGTCCTCTGCCCTACTTACCCTTAAGTTCACTTGGTTGGATCAGCTCAACTCTCTTGGGGCAGCAGACTTCGGGGACACTTCATTGACTATTCTGAGATCAATCTCTCCTTCCCCTTGTGTGCCCAAAGTCAGTTCAGAATTCCCTGTCTAGTCTCTAAGCCTTCTCTCTTTAGAGAATAACACACTGCCCTGAGGAAACACATGCTGATTGGTAGAATTTGGAGGATGCTGCATCAAAATGAATTAGAGTTATTTTTGTATTTAGTGACTCCCTCAGGCTTTGATTGGAAAGACACTGAACTCGAAACAGTCACCAAGGGGAGACACATGGACTATCACATTTCTCTTCCGAATCTAGAATCTAAAAAGCCTCACTGGAGAAGTTCTGCAGCAGCTGAAGCCACTGTCTCCCCATCTCTCAATCCCCACCTGGCAGGAAAGAGGAGGCTGTGAATTTATAAACTCTCCTTCCTCTCCTATACGTGGGCAGAGACATGTTATCTAGTGAGAAATTTATTTGTTAGGCACTGTTTAGAACTATTTAAAAATCAGTTTTTATTTACAAAAATGTTATCTAGTGTCACTGCAGCTTAGATTCAATGCTTTTGCCCTTCAAACTTAATAACAAAATACACCAAGGAAAATGACTTCTTCATTTCTTCCAACATTCATATTCAGGCAGGCGCCAAGGACCAGCACTTTTCATATTAAGGTAATCCACATTTGTTCATATCTCCTGCACCCAAGGAAAACAAACCGGCATCCTTGATGAATAAATTGTGTTTCTCTGTAAGAGGAAATACATACGGTAAGGCAGTTAAATGTCAGGGAAAATCACGTTCAAAAGCCCATCTGAAATAAAAAGGAGGACACGAGATGTGACATTCTTAACTTCATTGCTACCCAATAATTGTTAATTAGATTAATTACTGTCCGGTATGCTGAGCTGGAAACTTCATTTTCATGCAATAAGGTGTGAGGTCAGCTGCTTTGCCTGCCTGGGACTGATCTTGGGCTTTCAGAAGCAGCTGCAGGAGGAAGTATAGCCATAAGATTTCGGCAGTCACAGCAGAAATAGAGAAAATAAAGTCTCAAAAGCCTTCAAGTGTCTGTGCTTGCTCCACAAACCCACTTGTCGATTAAATTAAAGCATTCCTTCCAGCTCAGTTCTCCAATCTTCAAACGTGTCTCAATAAACTGTTTGAGATCTTAGCCCTTCTAAGAAATGAATCATATTTTCTCTGTCGTACTTGATTGCTGTTGACTACTAATTCACCCTGTATTGATCTCAAGTCCATATTTCTTACTGTTACGATGGGGAATTATCTCATGCTATTAAAATGCTGCCAAGTTACAGAAGCCTTTACAATTGCTGTACCCAGAGGCCAAGTTCATCCTTCTGAAGCATGGCAGGATTGGACATTTAGATGTGACTTTTTGCCCCTCGATTTCTTTGGTATATGTGTCAAGAGGCCCTATTATTTGTGAGAGAGAGAGAAGAAACATGGTGCTTATGTAGGAGTAAAAGCAGGTTTAGAGGGAGATGACATCTTTGTAAAGGAGCTTGCCAATTTGCTGTATTCTAATACTTTTCTCTCGTCCTAGAAACTCCAAAAAGAACCTCATGAAAAAGGCTTCTTGTTCTGAGATATTTTTACTTTGTCTAAAATGCAGACAATATGAAAAGAGGAAGACTTGGACATGTTTTCCTGATTATAAATATAATATGCTTTCATTACAAAGAATGTTACAACCTAGAGAAGGATAAATAAGATAATAAAGCTGATTCTCCACCTCACCTCCCAGGGGTTGCACTCCTCAACCTCTGTATTTTGGAAGAAATAGCGTACAGTGTTCGAGAGCCTAGACTCTGACCCTAGCTGCCCGGGGCATTAATTTAGACACTAGTATTTACTAGCTGGGTGACCCTAGGCAGTTTGCTCATCTGTATCCCAGGGGCAGTAGTGATAACTTTAAAGAAACAAATAAGGCGATCCCTTCAGAGAACCCACTCTGATGCCTAGCATGTAATAAGTATTTGATGTATGCAGCTATCACCATTTGATTTTTCGTGTTAGGATTTCCTCCCTCCATGCACAGGCATGTCAATGCTTACGTGTGGCAGAGTTTTTCAGGCACTGGTTGCCACGTCAAAAAAAAATGTTGATCAGACATTTTATCCTATTTCATATATTGAACACCTGAATTTAATGTACTTGTTATACAACTTTACTTTATTGAATCATAGTAATTTATATTGTTGCATAAATCATAAGCCTGAATAGGAAATGAAGGTCCATTTTTCCCCTAGGCAGCTGAGAGAGTGATTCGACTTGCAGCTCTCGGAAATAGAGCCAGATGCCTTATGGGATGGTAGAGCGCCAACTTGGCTCCGGGCACAAGGCTCATATTGGGAAGGGAAATGAAAGCTAACCTTACCTGTTACCTTTCCCAGCCAGAAAATTGTAGAGGCAAAGAAAGGAGGGTGAAGAAAGAGTTCCCAGGCCCGTTACCCACCACCTGAATGTTAACAGAGATCTTATTGAAAGCACCACCTCTGTGGCATTTGAACCCATGACCTATGAAACATGAAGCAGCTCTGCTGCCCAAGGTCCTGGAAAAGCTTTCGTCCTGGCAGGTGAAATCAAATTGGCCAAAACTGGCTTCTGGCCAAAATCCCAGAGAGAATCATTACTTTTTCTTTGAGGTGGGAGGAATTGGTGGGAGGGAGTGTCCAAGTTGCTGTAATGACTGTCTTTTTAAGGAACGACCTTGCTAGGGAGAGTGCAATTACCTAGGTTGAAATATAGCCAGAACCTAATATCTCTGCTTTTGTAAGACGTGCTAAGGCATTGTTAATGACCTAGGGTGAAGAACTAGGTTTGCCGGAAAGAAGAGACTGAAAGAAGAGAGGGTGTTAGGCTAAAAGGAAGCAGGCTTGGCTTTTCCAGGCTTCTCATCAGGCATCAATTCAGAGCTGGCTCAGAGGGATGAGCAGTAGCACTGAGGTTGCCTTGAAGGCCTTTCTGATCAACTTGGTATATTGACTCCTTTTGAAGCTATTCATTGGCATTGCTGTTGAGTTGGTGTGGGGTGGGCAGGCTTGTTTAATGCTATGGGGGAATAAAACCAAGTTGTTTGGAAGAGGGCTATTCTGTCCTGCTGGCACATAGGGCTTGGAATGGTTTCAGGGAGTGCTGACCCTAGGACCAGGGAATTCCCATGGGCTTGAGTCAAACACTTTTAGAACAGCCAAGCTCCTCCACCCATCTCCAGGACCCAGGACCGAAGGAGGTGTCCCTCCCCATTTTCCTCCCAGAGCACCATTCCCTTGGACCTCTTCTTGTTTTTCACACTCTTCCTCTCTTATACATTTGACCAAATGCTGGTTTTATACATGCTTGGAGATTTTTGCCCAAATCGCAAATATACACTTGTCTTTTTAACACATCTATACAGTTTATTTCAGGTTACAAAAAGTATTAGCACCTATCCATCCTCCCTTCCACCTCATATATCATCTGGGATGTGAGCAAACAGTACCACTTCACAGATGAGGAAACTGAGGCCAAAAATATTGAGCAATTTATTGTGAACCCAAAGACCACAGGAAGTCAGTGATGGAGCTGGGGAATGAACCAGCCTTGACCTAAAGTCCCTGCTTTACTTGGATTAACAAGAAACACAATCAGTAACCTTACCTGTTGCCTTTCCACATTGCCTGTGCAAGAGGAATGATGAACCTCTTTTGCTATAGCATGATAGCTATAGCATCATTCCTCTTGCTTTGTTTTGTATAGTAGATTAGAAATTTGCTGAAATTAGAATTTGTCTGAATAAATTTCATTGTGTATGTTTAAGGTTATGTGCTTGTGATATGCAGGAGAGAAACCATGTATCCCTCCAGCAAGGCTGCCCTGAAGCAGTGCCTCCCTCTGGTCTCTTTGACGCTGACAAGTCACTAGACCCCAGGGCTCCAGTCCTGCTGCATCCCGGTTCCTGGCCCCTCTCCATCTCCCTTCTCCTGGATGAACTGATTTTTTTTTTTTTTTCTGACGGCCCTCCCCCATCTGTTCTACTTACCCCATCTCATCAGGATGTCTTTTTGATTTAAGGCCAAGCCTTCTCTCCTGGGTCAGAGGGGGCCTCCGGTGGGAGCTGTTGCTGCTTTCTGCATTCCCCTTCCCAGCCAGCGTGGGGGCTGTTTCTCGGGAATGACAGGCCTCTCCTCACACCACACCTCGTTTGGTGCCTTTGTTTGCTCGTTTCTTTTCCAAGTCCTGGCAACCGAATAACACCTCAACACAGTTATAAACTTCTACCATGAGTTGTCACTGACGTTTTGCAGGATCGAAACTGCCTGATTTTTTTTCACCTTCTTCCATGTGAGGCTAAATGTCATCCTCGGAACAGCCCAGGAGAGCCTGGCAAACCACCTACCCTGCAGGAAGAGTCCACTCTGGCTAGAAAAGAGACAAACTCTCTAAGCTGTAAAACTGTAGGGGAAACAAAGAGAAGCCAAACCCCCATGGCATGCATTTCTCAGGATCCAGTCACTCATTTATTCAATAGATGTTTAGGAAACACTGACTTCTTAATGGGGCAAGCCTGGTGCTGGGCGCCAGGATTATAATGCAGAGTAAGACGTGCCCCTTGTCTGGAAATGAGAGTGTGGCAAGGTGGTTACTGTGAGATGGGTGAGAATTGGGTGCCAGATATACTTCAAAATAAAATGAGAGGCATAGATCTGTAAGCACCTCCCAGAGTGGGAAGCACTTGGCAAACTTGAGCTTGGTTAAAATTTGAGCTCAGGAGTCCAGCTAAGGATGGAAAAAGTGTGCTCAGGCAGCGGTAAGCATCCAGGAAAGCCCAGGGAAGTGAGTGTTGGAGGGATTGCAAAAACAGAAGAAAGATGAGGCTGGTGCAGAAGGCAGGAGCTACATCAAAGGTTTGAACGGTGCCTTGAGAAACAAGAGCCACCTCTGAAGGCCCTAACCGGATTAATGTTGTAGGTATCATGGAGGCAGGAAGTAGGTGGGATGCTGTTTTATTCTTCCAGGTGAGCAGAGAGGAGGACCTACACCATTGTGGTGGCAGTGGGGATGGGTCCACATAGTTTTTCAGAGGCTGAAGCTACAGGGCTTGGAGCTAATGATAAGTGAAAGAGAGGAGAGATTCTAAGGACACCCTATTTCTATCCAAGGCAATTGTTGGATGGCAAATGGTGCATTTGGTGAGATAGGATATACAGGCATTGGTCTGGCAGGGAGGAGAAGGTGAGTTTTATTTTGAATATAAATATTTATTTGACTACTGAGTAGGTATTTGGACGGTTTGACATGAGCTTGGCATGTAAATCTGGCCTGAAAATGTCTTCTCATAAGAAGGGTATTTGATTGCTGGGTGTGAAAATTTTCGATGACCACCTGGAACCCATTCTCATCCCCTGAAGAACAACAGATAGCACCAGAAGGCAAAAACATCTCAAGTCCATTTGCTTCCAGGGTAGGGGCAAGGCAAGAATGTGCTGCTGACTTGGGTCTTTTTCTGTCTTCTCTTCCCAGAATCTTGTAAGAAGGCAGGAGTTCTAGACTGGTAAAGAATGTGGTCGGGAATGCAGTTGACAGGGCTGACTGTGCTGTTGACACCATGGACAATGCAGTCTGGCGTCCACACAGACTCCCCACACTCAGAGAGTCATGCTGCAAAGATGCTTTTTCTAGGAAGAGGCCTCTCTCCTCAGTAAGACTCAAGACCTTGTACATAAGACCTCTGTTGTGGAAGAAACAAACTCTCTAAGCTTTGATTCAAGCTCCCCAAGCTGTGAGAAGTCAGAAAGCAGCTTAAGGGGAAAGGTACCAAATGGCCACTTCAAATCTGAACCTAAGTCCTCAGCAGGAAAATACTCGCAGTCTACAAGGAAAGAAACAAGTGGACTATGGAAGAAACTGAGCCATTAAATCTTATATTGAGTGTTTCCTCTGTCTTTCTCTCCAGATAGATGAATAGATGGATAGATAGATAGATAGATAGATAGATAGATAGATAGATAGATAGATACAGACAGATGGATAGATAGATATAGAAGGTGGATAGATACAGACATCTCTCTACGTATCTTATCCTGTCTCTATCTATCTATCTATCTATCTATCTATCTATCTATCTATCTATCTATCTATCTATCTATCTATCATCTATCTACCTATCATCTCTCTGTCTATCATCTATCATCTATCTATGTATCTATCATCGGTCTGATTCTTCAAGAATAGGCACCAGAATATGAATGGGTCACTTTTCCATTCATTCAATGTGCAATGACTCAGTCTTCTAGTGTTTGGGGACTCCACAATAAAAACGAAAGACAAAATCCTGACCTCTAAGCAGCTTACAGTCCAGGGAGAAATTTTTCTTCTCCTGTTGGGATTGTTTTTGTGGCTCAGCTTCTCACTGTGGGACCTCGGGTGGCCTTTTCTGGCTTTGGAAGTTTCCCTTTGAGGAACATTATGCCCTGAGCGAGCTATGCTAGATGCATTGTATGCAAGCTTTGGTAATGGTCTTTTGGTTTCTTCTACTAAAATTTCCTCCTGATTATAACACTTTCTCTGGATTTCCAATAAGCCCCCCTTCCTAATGGAGGTGAGCTACCAACTTGACACACATGAAGAATCCAATTTTCTTTGAATTGAAAAAAGGAAAAGTACCGTTAGTGAGTTTTCATCATTAATTTGGCTTTTATAAAATATAAAAGCACTTGGTTATTGCAGTCTAAACACACATCAACCTTGCTTTGAGGGACTTAGGCTGTGGAATACAAATCATGCTGACCAAGTGCGCAGAATAAAATCACCCTGTGTTCACATTTTACTAATGTAGAATTCAACAAAAAAAGAATGCACTCTTTACAATCACAGGATACATGAGCCCTGAGAAATCATCATGTTTTACCCCTCCTTTAAAGGTGAAGATGTGGAGACCTGGAGGGGCTAGTTACCTGCATTTCCCAGGGCTCAGTCCCCAGAGTCCTAGCCCAGTGTTCTGCTCCCTAAATTGAGGGAGATCTCTCCAGAAAGTCCCAAGTGTGCTCTTTCAGAACCGCCACATCCTCTGCCTAGCTTAGGCCTCACAGTCGAGCCTTTTGCAGGGCCTAGTAGATCTGGTGCTCTCCACCCCACCTCTTTCCAAGGCCAAAAATATAGAACATCAGCCACAGTCTGGGAATCTTATCCATCCTGTAAGCTTCCCCTCCCTCTAGATAGTCACCTCTGTCTAAAGAAACCAGGGAGTGATGCAATGTCCCAAGAGCCACAGCAATAGATAGTACGGACGTTTTACAGATGAAGAGACCGAGGCTCTGAGGGATGAATTACTTACTTAATGAGAGGTTGGTGGGGATGAGAGGCCTGCACTTAATCTCTTTCTATCAAAGCATTATATGTCCTCACCCACGTATTCCACAGCCTCTTCCAACAGTCACTGCCATTTCTAGTTCTGTGCCAGGCTTTGTGCTGAGGGCTCTACAGATGTTACTTAATTTAATCCTTACAGCCACACTGTGAGGCAATGGGTACAAGAAAGCAAAGCAAGCTTGTTCTGGCCTTTCCTGGATGGCAGAACTTGGCTGTTTGGATGCCTTCATCTTGCTGCAGACACTAGCCTCAGGGTAGCTATGAACACAATGCGGGGGCAATCATGCAGACTGGAAGCAGCCAGGGAAAGCTTGCTGACTCTTCCCCTACTTCTCAGAACAACAAACAAACAGACAAAACTCTTGTATTAGTCAGCTCAGCCTGAGAGAAGGAAATATGACAAACTGGGTGGCTTAAGCAGCAGAAATAATTTTTCTCACAGTTCATTCAGTTTCTGGTGAGGGCTTCCTGCCTTGCTTGTAAGTGGCCATCACCTTCTCATTGTGTCATCACAAGGGACTTCCTCGCTGTTTGCAGAAAGAGAGAGACAGAGAGACAGAGAGAGAGAGAGAGAGAGAGAGAGAGAGAGAGAGAGAGAGAGAGAGAGAGAGAGCGCTCTGGTGTGTCTTCTTATAAGGACACTAATCCTATTGTATCAGGGCCTCATCCTTAAAGGCTCCGTCTTCAAATCCAGCCACACTGGCAATTAGGGATTCAACATATGGATTTTGGAGAGACACAAACATTCAGTCCGGAGTAATCTTCAAACTACAAATGCCAAATAACAGCAGGCTCAGCCGGACTTTCCAGGGCCACCTTGTTGGGCTTTCACAACTTAGGGTGTTTCCAGATTTGCCTAAATTATGTTTTAAAATTTATATAATTAAAATGCTGATTTTTATTCAAAGTAACTTCCCAAATATGGTGTAGTCAGTTGTCCAAGATTGAGTCAAGCCCAACTGCCCCAGGTTGCCGGGTCTTGCTGCATAGTGGCAATGACGAGGCTCAGGGTTAAGAGCTCTCTTTTCACGATTGATTGCGCAATGCATTAGTCATGATCTTAATAATGAAAATCAATGCACTTCCCATGTCAGTAATGGTGCTAACCTGTCTCATGGGGTTATTATTAACATTACCTCAAGTTAATGTACATAAAGTGCTTTGGATGATGCCTTGCTCATAGTAGGCATTTTATAAGTGTGTGCTACTCTCATCGTTGTGTTGTTGTTATTGGTTATTAAAGCTGTTTTCCAGTTAAATTTAATTCCATTTAACTAAAATCAGTAGCTACTTTATTAATAGGCTGACCTGTACTATGTGAAGCACTGGGTATTTGGTACTGGATAGTGGAGACATGGCCTCTGAATGCACAGTGCCTAAAGGTTATCGAAATAACACAGGAAAATAACAATACTTGGGCAGTGGAAGTGCTGCACTCACCTTGAATGTGGCAGGTGAAATAAAGGGAGCACTGAACCTGAGGGAAGGTCTGGGTTCTAGTCCTGCCCACCAGCTCTATCAAAGGGCAAAGGCCCTCTTTGGCTTCAGTCCTTTCCTTTGTAATATAATAATTTAGATACATAACCTTGGAGGCTTCCTCACTCTCTGCATTCTCCGAGGTAAGGCACTGAAGACACTCCGCATCCATTGACTTCCCTGTCCCAAAATATCTGCTACAACATTATCTTTTGGTTCATCAGCTTCTGTAGAACAAATTTAGATTCAGTTTGGGTCTATATGTTGTAAGACGGGGATCCCCAATCCCCAGGCCCTGGATCAGTACCGGTCCGTGGCTCATTAGGAACTGGGACGCACAGCACAAGGTGAGCAATGGGTGAGTGAGCATGACCGCCTGAGCTCCAGATCAGTAGTGACATTAGATTCTCATAAGAGCGCAAACCTATTGTGAACTGCACATGCGAGGGGTCTAAGTCGTGTGCTCCTTATGAGGATCTAACTAATGTTTGATGATCTGAAGTGAAACAGTTTCATCTCTAATCCATTCCCCCTCCCAGCCCCCATCCACAAAACCCGTGCCTGGTGTTGGGGACCACTGTTGTAAGATATACTTGTGGGAAAAAAAATCAGTTTTCTAGGCTGCGTAAGTCGTTGATGAACTCCAAATATCTAGATGCCTGGCTGCATTTACAGTTTTTGCTCAGGTATTTACCATCATGAAAGCAGGACCCAAACACAGAGCTGCACTCATCATTTGGATGTGCTGGGATCCTTTGCCTGCCTGCTAAGTGTCATCCTTTTAAGGACCATGCTGAATGTTCCTTAAGCAATGGTTCATCACCCTTAAGCGATTCCAATCTTGAAAAGAACATCTCTCTGCTTTGTTTTTGTGCATCCCCACATGTAGGCCATTTATGAGTGAATATATGAGAGCTTTCTTCAAGAAGATGAAGGGCCAACAGCCACATCAAGAGAGCAATAATGAGGAACTTCTAAATGCCAGGCCTTAAATCATTCTGGCAAATGGTTTTTCTGCTTGTTTCTTTTCTGGTCCCCAAAGCTTGATGATGGATTGGCATTGGCTGGAAATAGTTGGAGCTGATGATATTAACCCAGTTGCTAGAGGGATGAAGGGCATCTGTTCTCCACAAGTAATGGGTCTCATTCAGAGAGTGCTGGCTATCGTAAAGTATCTCAAGTTTTGATGAGGAAATCCTTGGTTGAGAGGTCCTTGCTACACTACCCCATAAATGAAACTGGCTACTACAGAGAAAATGTTGTTTATGAACATTTGAGAAACACACCCAAATGTCTTTTCTAACCTTGCGGGTGGTCATATTCACTGAGAAAGCTCTATAATCGCCTTTGAAATTTATTGAATTCAGGTACAGCTATGATTTAACAAAGTTGATGATGAATCATACTGCACATTACCATTCCTGGGGATGACTTCATTACATTCTTATAGTGGATAGAAGAAATGGAGTGCAAAGAGGTTTTCTTCTTTTCCCAAATTCATTCAGTTATACATGACAGTATAAGAGCCACAACTCCTCCTGCGTTGGTCTTCTTTGATGGCTTTCTACCAGATGCTGAAGTCCTGAGATCTCTTACCTATGTCCATATCTGCAAGATTCATACCTGTAATCTATATGATTACACGGTCTTCATATAGTAAATGAAAAAATCCTTTAACTCCAGGACCTTGGAAAATTCCAATAAAATTCTTTACAGTTGTGCTACCCAGAATCAAATTTTCATGGTTATTTTCCTTTACGAACATTACAGCCTCCATATATTTTGAAATATAGAAAATTCCCCCTTTACTTAAATATTTCCTAGCTTTCCCTTTTCATCGTGGGTACTGACCAATCTTCTGGAAAAGTAATTTAGTTTAGAACTGCAAGAAAGAGTGGCATTTTTATAGAGTTTCTACTTCAGATCATTCATCTGAGAATTTCATTTGCAGAATCTCCTTTCCAAGGTGATTCTGTGGTGACCATCACACTAACATCCCCCTAATATTAATTTAATTTTAAAATTATGCTTTGGGAGGCTGAGGCAGGCGGATCATGAGGTCAGGAGATCAAGACCATCCTGGCTAACATGGTGAAACCCCATCTCTACTAAAAAAATACAAAAAATTAGCTGGGCGTGGTGGCTGGCACCCGTAGTCCCAGCTACTCCGGAAGCTGAGGCAGGAGAATGGTGTGAACCCGGGAGGCGGAGCTTGCAGTGAGCCGAGATCACGCCACTGCACTCCAGCCTGGGCGACAGAGCAAGACTCCATCTCAAAAAAAAAAAAAAAAAAAAAAATTATGTTTCAGGGTTTATCATTTAATCACAAATGGCATCATTTTATGCATCCTATGAATAGAAGCAGGAGTGTACCTTAAAATGCAATTTATAGATTGCTTAGTTATTGATATTTAAAACAAGTGAACATAGTTGGGTCAAAGCAAACCTCAATGAAAAAGTGAAATAAGTTTATACTTTTTGCATTTGGACTTTTTCCCCATGTTGGTGCTCCAGAGATATTTATTATTTTATTTATTTATTTTGAGACAGAGTTTCTCTCTGTCACCCAGGTTGGAGTGCAATGGTGAGATCTCGGCTCACTGCAACCTCTGCCTCCTGGGTTCAAGCGATTCTCTTGCCTCAGCCTCCCAAATAGCAGGGACTACATGTGTGAGCCACCACACCTGGCTAATTTTTGCATTTTTAGTAGAGACGGGGTTTCACCCTGTTGGCCAGGCTGGTCTCAAATTCCTCACCTCAGGTGATCCAACTACCTTGACCTTCAAAAGTTCTGGGATTACAGGCGTGAGCCACCGCTCCTGGCCTCCAGAGATCTTTAGTTCTTCTTAGGTGGAAGTCAGATCTCTGTGGGATGGGAAGGCTACATCTTCACTTATTATGTGAATGGAGAAAAATAACCGTTACCATCAACTGTTGTTATAAAACATTGCCTAACTCAGCAAATGCCATACGCTGAGTCATGTGCTACCATAAATTGAGTTATTTTTCCACCCTTGTGTGATACGGACAGCATCTCACAGGATTCTGAGAATTGTACCTCATCCATAAAAATATACACATGAAAAAATGCTCATCATCACTGGCCATCAGAGGAATGCAAATCAAAACCACAATAAGATACCATCTCACACCTGTTAGAATGGCAATCATTAAAAAGTCAGGAAACAACAGGTGCTGGAGAGGATGTGGAGAAATAGGAACATTTTTACACTGTTGGTGGGATTGTAAACTAGATCAACCATTATGGAGAACAGTATGGCGATTCCTCAAGGATCTAGAACTAGAAGTACCATATGACCCAGCCATCCCATTACTGGGGATATACCCAAAGGATTATAAATCATGTTGCTATAAAGACACATGCACACGTGTGTTTATTGCGGCACTATTCACAATAGCAAAGACTTGGAATCAACCCAAATGTCCATCAGTGACAG
>NW_012112253.1:4002259-4018207 GCF_000951035.1 Colobus angolensis palliatus
GTTGATGGGTGCTGATGAGTTGATGGGTGCAGCACACCAATATGGCACAAGTATACCTATGTAACAAACCTGCACGTTATGCACATGTACCCTAGAACTTAAAGTATAATAATAATAATAATAACTATTAAAAGAAACAAAAAACAACAACAACAAAAATATACCATTCCTTTTTTTTTGTTTTTTTGAAGGATCACTGTATAGCAAGCAATAAAGTTTCCTTCTTAGTTGGCTTATATACTGGTAAGAATCAAGACTTCCTTGTCTTTGCATTTCACCAGAACCTAGCATGGGCACTGAACACAGTGATGCTCCATAAACGTAGACTGAATGCATATTGATTGGCTGATCCCAGAGAAAGGAAGAATTGGAAAGTATAAGGAGATGCTTTTCTGTGCTATTGCATGGTGTATCGAGATCTTGACTGTTATATTCCAATGTGTATGTTCTCCAAAATTTATATATTGACATCTGTCACCAAAGTGATGGTATTAGGAGGTGGGGTCTTGGAAGGTGATTAGGTCATAGGAGTGGAGCTCTCATAAGAGGGATTAGTGCCCTAATAACAGAGGCCTAAGAGAGCTCATTTGTCCCTTCCACCATGTGAGGACACAGTGGGATGACAGTTGCCTATGAACCAGGAAGGGAATCCTCAGCCGACTGAATCTACCAGTGCCTTGATCTTAGACTTCTAGCTTCCAGAAATGAGAGAAACACATTTCTGTTGTCTATAGTCCATCCAGTTTATGGTATTTTGTTATAGCAGGCCCCATGAGCTAAGTCATTGACTCAAACACAGACGTGAAGGCCAAAATGGTCACAGAACCATAGGAGAGGCAGAATTTAAAAATCTCTTTTCCATATATTCTGGAACTTTTCAGCAATGAATCCTCAGTATCTTGTTCTTTCAGGCATTTGGAAGTAGAATATAAAAGGTTCCAGTTGTTTCAAAACAATCAATCTATGATGAAACCATTTGGAAAGTTATTACAATGGTAACTTGAGCCTGATATTTGCTTTTTGGGACTTCCTGGCTGCAATTCTCTGCATTATCCCAGCATAATAACAATTCCTAGAGCTATACTCTGTGGTTTGCTACATGTTGTGTAGTTTTTAGTGATGTTGGTGCATAAATAGTGAACTGGAAATAAAATCATTTCTGTACCAGAGTTTTAAAACTGATTTGTAGATTAGCCCTTCAGTGATAGATCTCCAGATCTAGGACTACTCAGTTTATACACGAAGGCTTTGGATTTTTCAAACACTTCCTGAGTGTTGTCTACCCCAACAAGAAAATTGGCTACAAATACAATACAGCAATCTCCCAGCATGCCAGATGTTTCGTCTGATCTAAGTCTCTTTAGAGGAGGCCAATTAAAGCAGCATTGATTTATCCCTATCTCTGTTAAAAACAAATTTCCATTCTTTCTTTTGCCATACATAAGGTTTCATCCATAGAGATAAACAATAAGAAACAATGAACTCAGTGTTATGTGTAGCCTTGGTATGCAGTCATCGCACCTGGGACATTCGAGACAGGATTGCAAAGCACTGTGTTAATTGCACACTGAGGCAGATGCCCTTCCTCTGAGGATGGTTTTAGGATAAGTCTGAAACAAATAGTCCCTTCACCTCTTCTTATGACTCACAATGTACACGTGCTATGAAATTATTTTCTCTCATAGACCTATAATGCTGACTCTACTTGGAAACATAGCCTCAAGCTTGGGAGGAAAAATATAAAATTTAGGACATCTTCCTCTATGTATAGCATATGCTCAAAATATATTTTCACTTTTTAGAGCTACATGTGGCAATATTTTCATGTTCATGGAGGAAAAAACAGCCCATTTCTGGAAGTCTGAGTTTTTTTTTTTTTGTTTTTCTTCCTATTTAGAAGCTGTTGTGATGTTTATAAATATCCCTAAACAAATAGCTCAATGTCAATTTTTTGTGAATAGCAATTGTTTGAGAAAAAGCAAAGGGAAATATTCAAAGCAGAGGCAGTTTTGCTTCCTGAAAATGGGTGATTTGCCTAAAGAATGTATTTCAGAAGTTGCAGAAACAAGCCCATTTCATCTCAGTTTTTATCCCACGTGCAAGTTATATTAATTTTTGTGGATGAGTTACAGACTTAGAAAAGGAGAGGCAGGGGGATTGGTAATGGAGAAACAGAGTGACGCACACTTTATAAGAGCAGAGAGTGAGTTCTTTACAGACAACTCATTTTATTTTCAGCTTTAAGGCTTTCATCACTAACAAAAAGGTTTATAAATTAATGGAGCTTTCTCTGTCACTGGTAGATTAAACCCTACAGACAACATCTGATGGTTACATAAAACTACAGTTCACATATTATCAGCAGTAGAAGGGTTTATAATGCTTGGGTCATTTGTTAACTTACGTCTCTTTTCCATATCACCCCAAGATCAAAATGTGGAGAAACAGGATTGATAAACATGGGAAGCATTTTTTTGAGGACACAACTCATCACACCGCTCTCTGTATAACATTTCCTTATTTAGCAAATACCAGTTCTACTGGCAATGAAAGCTGCAATGCTGAAGCGTCATTTTCTTAAGCCTATTGGAATCATTGGAGCACATCAAGGAGAACAAACAAAACTTGTGGTCAAGAGGCAAGAAGGATACAGGTATTGATGGTCAGATGGAGAAAATCTTGCCAGGAATACAAACTTTTGTGTTCTAAAGTAGGAATACTGTGTCTGTGCTTGCTTTCTCTGTTCTGACAATCTATTCTCTCCATTCTGGTTAAAGACTCAGATTCAGCCTACTAGTGAACATTGGTCATGGAGTAAACTCACTTTTGTACTGGTTCCTACAGTATACACAGTGCCTCTGCATAGGAATCCACCTGACCTTCACCATGCAAGCGTTGGTGTCTCAGTCCTACAGAAGAACCAAAGCTCTGAGAGGTAAAATGATGCCCCTAGAGTTACGCAGCCAGCCAGTTGCAGTTCTTCAGTTCCTATGAAAGCCAAATCTTTTGCTTCTGTTCTTTCTAAGACACAACATTTCTCTAAATTGAAGGGGAAGGGGAGAAAAGAGTTGGGTTTTGTGCCCAGCTGCACCACTTTGTCACCATCTGGCTTTTCATGCATCTATTTACATATCCAGTTTGGGGAAATTAGTATTTATAAAATAGCCCCAACTGACCCACTGGGTCAAGTTATGCTGCTTCTCCCCAAATATGCAAATGTGTTATGTCCTACAGGGTCAGGATAGAGTTCAAGGCTTAAAGTTCAGAGAATTAGACATATGGTACCAAAATATCCCTCAATTATGGGCTAAACATGTCATGCATCTTTTAAAAAATATATCTTCACTTTTCATGGCCTCTTTAGTAGTGAACAGCTCTGTGACTAAAAACAACAGTTCCACAAGTTTATTATCTATGGTGTGAGTAGTATTTTAAAAAAAATTGTTTTGTATTAGGAAAGCAATTTAGTTTCATTGTAGGTAATTTATATATACATATATTTTGAGACGGAGTTTTGTTCTTGTTGCCCAGGCTGGAGTGCAATGGCGCGATCTCGGCTCACTGCAACCTCTGCCTCCCGGGCTCAAGCGATTCTCCTGCTTCAGCCTCCTGAGTAGCTGGGATTACAGGCACTCGCCACCACACCCGGCTAATTTTGTATTTTTAGTAGAGACAGGGTTTCTCCATGTTGGTCAGGCTGGTCTTGAACTCCCTACCTCAGGTGATCCGCCTGCCTTGGCCTCCCAAAGTGCTGGGATTACAGGCTTGAGCCACCATGCCCAGCCTATATATTTTTTAAAAGTGAAAATAAGCAAATAATTTACCTACAATGTTACCTCATGATTTCAGCTTATTTATTTTTAATTTTTTCAAATTAATTTCATCTGTTTATATCTATCCATAAATTTTTAGTATCATGTCATGTTATGAAATGTCATATAACTGAAATAATTACTAAAATGGAATAATTATTTTATATATTAATTTTCTTTTCTTTCTTTCCTTTTTTTTTTTTTTTTTTTTTTGAGATGAAATCTCGCTCTGTTGTCCAGGCTGCAGTGCAGGGGCATGATCTCTGCTCACTGCAACCTCTGCCTCCCAGATTCAAGTTATTCTCCTGCCTCAGCCTCCCAAGTAGCTGGAATTACAGGCGTGTGCCATCATGTCCGGCTAATTTTTGTGTTTTTAGTACAGACAGGGTGTCACCATGTTGGCCAGGCTGGTCTTGAATTCCTGACCTCAGGCAATCCACCTGCCTCGGCCTCCCAAAGTGTTGGGATTACAGGCGTGAGCCACTGCACCTGACAATTCTTGAGCTATTTAAGCAAGATTATTAAGGAATAATAGACATAAAATAAATTGCACATATTTAAAGTGTACGATTTTGTTAAGTTTTGACCTACATGTATACTTGTGAAACCATCAGCACAATCCAGATAATACACATATTCATCACTCCCCAAAAGACTGCTCATGCTCTCTTGTAATTCCTTCCTTCTTGCCCTTCCCCACACTTCCATCCCCCATGCAAACAGTAATTGATTTTCTCTTAATATCAATTATTTTATATTCTCCAGAACTTTATATAAATGGAACCATAGCATTGTTCTTTGCTTTGCATCATTTACTCAGAATACTTATTTTTTATTCATTGATGTTATGTCTCTCATTTTTTCCTTCCTTTTCAGTAGTAAGTAGTCTATTTTATAGATGTACCAAAATGTGTTCATTTATATATTGATGAACATTTGAGTAGTTTCCAGGTTTGGATATTACTACAAGTCTTTATATGGACTTTAATTTATCTCAGGGAAATACCAAATAATAGAATTGCTGTATCATCTGGTACGTCATTGCTTACCATTTTAAGAAATTGCCAAACTGTTTTTCCAAAGTGATTATACTGTTTTCCATTTCTCACTATAGTTGTGTGAGAGTTCTAGTCCTCTACCTCATGCCAACACTTGGAAGGGCCAGTCTTTTACATGGAGGGTCTAGTCTAACGGATGTGTAAGTGGTTTCTTACTGTAGTTTTAATTTGCATTTACCTATTGACCACTACTGACGTTAGGCAACTATTTTTGTCTTATTTGTCATCTGTATGCTCATTTGAAAATTTTAATGGTTTCCTTATTATCAAGTTTTGAAAGGTCTTTATATATTCTGCTTCCAAGTCCTTTATCAGATACGTGATTTGCAAATATATTCTCTGTATGTGTGGCTTGTCTTTTCATTCTCTCAACTGTACCTTTCAAAGAGAGTGCATTATTAATTTTGATTAAGTTAAAAATATGAAAATTTTATTTTATGGATCATTCTTTGGGCGTCTTGTCAAAGAAATGTTTGCTCAACCAAAAACCACAAGGACTTTCTCCTATTTTTTCTAAGTTTTTAAAAAAACTTTTATATTAGGTTCAGGGGTACATGTGCAGATTTGTTATATAGCTGAATTGCATGTCATCGGGATTTGATGTACAGATTATTTCACCACCCAGGTAATAAGCATAGTAACCCATAGGTAGTTTTTTATCTTCACCCTCCTACCATCCACCCTCAAGCAGGCCCTGGTGGTTGTTGTTCCCTTCTTTGTGTCCATATATACTCAGTGTTTAGCTCTCACTTACAAGTGAGACTATGCAATATTTGGTTTTCTGTC
Organism: Colobus angolensis palliatus; assembly: GCF_000951035.1. NCBI lineage: Eukaryota > Metazoa > Chordata > Mammalia > Primates > Cercopithecidae > Colobus > Colobus angolensis. The sequence goes on from NW_012112253.1 coordinate 4,007,916, forward strand.
CCTGGGTTATTCATTTAAGATAATGGTCTCCAATTTTATCCATGTTGCTGAAAAGAACATGATTTTGTTCTTTTCTGTGGCTGCATAGTGTCTCCATGGTTTATATGTAGCACATTTTTTTCCAGTCTACCACTGGTGGGGATTGAGGTTGATTCCATGACTTTGCTATGGTAAATGGTGCTTCAGTGAACATGTGCATGCATGTGTCTTTATGGTAGAAAAATTTATATTCCTTTGGGTATATACCCAGTAATGGCATTGCTGGGTTGAGTAATTCTGTTTTAAGTTCTTTGAGGAATTGCCACACTGCTTTCCACAGTGCCTGAATTAATTTACATTCCCACCAGCAGTCTATAAGCATTCCGTTTTCTCTGTAACCTCACCGGCATCTGTTATTTTTTGACATTTTAGTAATAGCCATTCTAACTTGTGTGAGATGGTATATTATTATGGTTTTGATTTGCATTTCTCCAATTACTAATGATGTTTAGCATTTTTTGTTGGCCATGTGTATGTCTTCTTTTGAAAATTGTCTGTTCATATTCTTTGCCCACTTTTCAGTGGGGTTGTTTGCTTTTGCTTGTCAACTTGTTTAAGTTCCTTATAGATGCTGGATATAAGACCTTTTTCAAATGCATAGTTTGCAGGTATTTTCTCCCATTCTGTAGGTTGTCTATTTACTCTGTTGATTCTTTACATTGTGCTGTGCAGAAGCTCTTTAGTTTAATTAGATCCCATTTGTCAATTATTGTTTCTGTTGTAGTTGCTTTCGGTGTCTTTGTCATGAAATCTTTGCCAGGGCCTATAACAAGAATGGTATTTCCTAGATTATCTTCCAGGATTTTCATATTTTTAGGTTTTGCATTTAAGTGCTTAATCCATCTTGAGTTGATTTTTGTATATGATGTAAGGAAGAAATCTAGTTTCAATCTTCTGCAAATGGCTAGCCAGTTGTCCCAGCACCAGTCATTTCCCCACTGCTTGTTTTTGTTGTCATTGTCAAAGATCAGATGGTTGTAAGTGTGTGGTGTTATTCCTGGGCTCTCTACTGTGTTCCACTGGTCTGTTTTTGTAGTAGTACCATGCTGTTTTGTTTACTATAAACTTGTAGTATAGTTAGAAGTTGGATAATGTGATGCTTCCAGCTTTGTTCTTTTCGCATAGGATTGCCTTAGCTATTTGGGTTTTATTTGGTTCCATACACATTTTAAAATGGTTTTTTTCCAATTCCATGAAGAATGGCATTGGTAGTTTGAGAGGGATAGCATTGAATCTGTAAACTGCTTTGAACAGTATGGCCATTTTAACAATATTGGTTCTTCCTATCTATGAGCATGGAATGTTTTTCTCTTTGTTTGTGTCATCTCTGATTTCTTTGAGCAGTGTTTTGTAATTGTCATTGCAAAGATCTTCCTGGCTAGCTGTATTCCTAGATATTTTATTCTTTTTGTGGCTATTGTAGATAGGATTGCATTCTTGATTGGCTCTCAGCTTGGACCTTGTTGGAGGATAGAAATTATGTTCAATTTTATTGAAAACCCTTTCTGCATCTATTGAGATGATTATGTGGTTTTTCTTTTTAGTTCTGTTTATGTAATGAATCACACTGACTGATTTGCATATGTTGAGTCAATCTTGCATCCCAGGGATAAAGCCTACTTGATCATGGTGGATTAGCTGTTTGATCTGCTGCTGGATTTGATTTGCTAGTATTTTGTTGAATATGTTTGCATTTATATTCGTCCAGGATATTGGCTTGAAGTTTTCTGTTTCTTGTGTCTCTGGCAGGTTTTGGTATTAGGGTGATTCTGGACTCATACAATGAGTTAGGGATTTTTTTTTTTTTTGGAATATTTTTCAGTAGAAATGATATCACGATATCACCTCTTCTTTTTTTTTTGAGATGGAGTCTCTCTTTGTCACCCAGGCTGGAGTGCAGTGGCAGGATCTTGGCTCACTGCAAGCTCCGCCTCCCAGGTTCATGCCATTCTCTTGCCTCAGCCTCCTGAGTAGCTGGGACTACAGGCGCCCACCACCATGCCCAGCTAATTTTTTTGTAGTTTTAGTAGAGTCGGGGTTTCATCATGTTAGCCAGGATGGTCTCGATGTCCTGACCTTGTGATCTACCCTCCTCGGCCTCCCAAAGTGCTGGAATTCAGCCCTTCTTTATACATCTGGTAGAATTGGACTCTGAATCCATCTGATCCTGGGCTTTTTCTGGTTGGTAGGCTTTTTATTACTGGTTCAATTTTGGAACTCCTTGGTCTGTTCAGAGATTCAGTTTCTACCTGGTTCTATCCAGGGAGGTTGTATGTTTTCCGGAATGTACCCAATTTGTCTAGGTTTTCTAGCTAATGAGAGGGTTTTTGTTTGTTTTTTGTATTTCTGTGAGGTCAGTGGTAATGTCCCCTTTGTCATTTCTTATTGTATGTTTTTGGATCTTCTCTTTTTCTTTATTAGTCTATCTAGTGATCTATCAACCTTAGTTATTCTTTTTTAAAAAATCAACTACTGGATTCATTGATCTTGTGTATGGTTTTTCATGTTCGATTTCCTTCAGTTCAGCTCTGATTTTGGTTATTTCTTGCCTTCTGCTAATTTTGGAGTTGGTTTGTGCTTGTTTCTCTAGGTTGTTAATTTGAGATCTTTCATACTTTTTGATGTGGGTGTTTAGTGCTATAAACTTCCCTCTTGGCACTGCTTTAGTTGTATCCTACAGATTCTAGTATTTTTGTTCTCATTGGTTTCAAAGGATTTCTTGATTTCTGTCTTAATTTTATTGTTTACCCAAAAGTCATTCAGAAGCAGGTTGCTTAATTTCAATGTAATTGTATGGCTTTGAGTAATTTTCTTAGTATCAATTTCTGTTTTTACTGTGCTGTGGTCTGTGAGTGTGTTTTGTAATACTTACTTTTTTTAAATTTGCTGAGGATTGTTTTATGCCTGATTGTGTGGCCAGTTTTAGAGTATATGCTTTGTATAGATAAGAACAATGTTTATTCTGTTGTTTTTGGGTGGAGCATTCTGTATATGCCTTTTAAGTCTATTGTTCAAGTGTCAAGTTCATGTCTCAAGTATCTTTATTATTTTTTCCACCTCGATGATCTGTCTAATCCTGTCAGTGTGGTGTTGAAGTCTTCCAGTATTATTGTGTGGCTATCTATTTTCCTAAGCATTTTATGGTTGAGTTTAATTTCTATGATCTATTACAAGTTAATTGTACATGGTACAAGATAGATCAACGCTTATTTATTTATTTGCACAGGACATTCAATTGTGCTATCACAATTTTTTGAAAAGCATATTCTATCTCTGATGAGTTGTCTTTATACATTTGTTAAAATAATTACTTCGCTATATATGTTTTTATATATTTCTGCATTCTCTATTCTATACCATGCCTGACTTGCCTATTGTAATACCAACACAATAGTATCTTCATTACTGTAACTTCATATTAAGTTCTTCAATCAGGTAGTGTTAGTTCTTCAACTTTGTTCTTTTTCAAGGTTGTTTTGGGAATTCTATGTTGCATTATCACATACATTTTGGAATCAGCTTGTCAACTTCTAAAAAGGTTTCCTGGGCTTTTAATTGGGGTTGCCATACATAAAATGTCATTTTTTTTTTTTTTTTTTTTTGAGACGGAGTCTCTCTCTGTCGCCCAGGCTGGAGTGCAGTGGCACGATCTCGGCTCACTGCAAGCTCTGCCTCCCGGGTTCCCGCCATTCTCCTGCCTCAGCCTCCCAAGTAGCTGGGACTACAGGCGCCCGCCACCTTGCCTGGCTAGTTTTTTGTATTTTTTAGTAGAGACGGGGTTTCACCGTGTTAGGATGGTCTCGATCTCCTGACCTAGTGATCCACCCGTCTCAGCGTCCCAAAGTGCTGGGATTACAGGCTTGAGCCACCGCGCCCGGCCATAAAATGTCATTTCATCATGTAAAGCTATGAAATCATCAACATGACAGAACATTCCTAAGTGATATGTACCCAGTAAATCATCAAAATGCATGAAGAAAAGTTAATATAAGTCGAAAGACAAACAAACAAGTTTATAGCAATGGTCAGAGATTTCAGTAGTCTCTCTCAATAGTTTATAGAACAAGTATATACTACATCAGTAATAATATAGAATATCTAAATAACACAATCAACCAACTAGAATTCATTAGTATTTATAGAACACTCCATTTAAAATAGCTGAATATGTATTCTTTTCAAACACATGTGGAATAATTACCAACATATACCATATTCTTCATTCCTTGGATATCTTGCTTGGTTATGGGGTATAATCCTTTCTTATATTGTTGGATTTGGTTTGCTAGAAATTTGGTGGGTATTTTTGTGTCTATATTTACAAAGGATATTGGTTTTGTAATGTCTTTGTCTGGTTTTAGAACCAGGGCAATATCAGTTTCATAGAATAGATTAGATAGTGTTCCCTCGTCTTCTGTTTACTGTACAAGTTTGCAAAGAATTGGTATAAATTTTAAACAAATGTTTATTTGAATTCACTAGAGAACCCATCTAATTCTAGGCTTTACTTTCTGGACATTTTTAAAATTACTAACTTAATCTTTAACTTGTTATACATAAGTTTATATTTCGTTTTTTTTTTAGTCAGTGTTAGCAGTTTATGGCACTTTGCTGCTTCATCTAGGTTTTCTAATTTGTGGTATGCAGTTGTTTATATTATTTCCTTGTAATTACTCTTATTTCAGTAAGGTTGGTAGTTATGTCCCCTTTTATTCTTAATTTTAGTAATCTGAGTCTTTTTTCTTTTTTTGGTCAATCTAGCTAAAGATTTGTTAATATTGATCTTTCTGAAGAACTAATTTTTGTGATCATTGATTTGCATAGTGTTTTTCTATCCCCTATTTCATTTCTTTCCATTCTAATCTTAATTATTTATTTTCTTCTGTTTCTTTTATTTCTTTGTTATTCTTTTTCTTCTATTTCTTTTGCTTTAGGTTTAGTTTGCTCTCCCCTGCCCCATCCCCCTCAGTTTCTTAAGGTGGAATTTTAGGTTGTTCATTTGAGATATTTCCGGTTTTTTAAAAAATTAGTCTTTCTCTCTAAACAGTGCTTTAGCTGTATTCATAAGTATTGGTATGTTATATATAATTCATCTAAAATCATTTTCCAATTTTCTTTAAGATTTCCTTTTTAATTCATTGATTACTTAGGAATGTGTTGTTTAATATCCACACATTTGGGAATTTCTAACATTTCCTTTTGTTATTGATTTCTAATTTATTCTATTTGGTTGGAGAATATACTTCATATAATTAAAATTATTTTGTTTTTTTTAATCAAGTTTAATTTTATTTTAAGTTATGGGATACATGTGCAGGACATGCAGGTTTGTTGCCTAGGTAAATGAACATGTGCCATGGTGGTTTGCTGCACCTGTCAACCCATCACCCACGTGCATTAAACCCCACATGCATTAGCTATTTATCTTGATGCTCTCCCTCCCCCCGTTCCCCTCATAGGCCTCAGTGTGTGTTGTTCCCCTCCCTGTGTCCACGTGTTCTCATTATTCAGCTCCCACTTATAAGTGAGAACATGCAGTGTTTGGTTTTCTGTTCTTGTGTTAGGTTGCTGAGGATAACGGCTTCCAGGGTCAACCATATTCCTGCAAAGGACATGATCTCATTCCTTTTTATGGCTGCATAGTATTCCATGCTGCATATGCACTACGTTTTCTTTATCCAGTCCATCATTGATGGGCATATGGGTTGATTTCTTGTCTTTACTATTATGAATAGTGCTGCAGTGAACATATACGTGCATGTATCTTTATGATAGAATGGGTCAAATGGTATTTCTGCTTCTAGATCAGTTGACACTCACCCATGAAGGAAGCATTTAAGCCAGTCCAAGCCAGAGGGGAATTGCCAGTCTTAGTGGTTAGTTCCTCCAAGACTCTCCATTGCAGGCTAAAGTGCTCTGGGGCTCTAACAGTCTAGGCCACAAGGACTGCAACTCCTAGGTGAGTCCTAGCGTTGAACTGGGCCCAGAGTCCATGGACTGGGGGTGGGAGGAACACATCCTATAGATACCAGCTGAGGTGGCTAAGGAAATGCCAACATCACCCGTTCCCTAACCCCAGGTTGCACAGCTCATGGCTCCAGAAAAGACTCCTCCCTTCCACTTGAGGTGAGGGAAAGAGAAGGATGAGTGGGAGAATATTCTCTTACATCTTGGATACTAGCTCAATCACAGCAGTATAGGTTACCAGTCAGAATCATGAGGATCCCTTTCCAGGCCCTAGTTTCTGGATGACATTTCTAGACACTATGGGCCAGAAGGGAACCTACTTCCTTAAGGGGAAGAACCCAGTACTGGCAGGACTTATTATTTGCCAACTGAAGGGCTTTGAATAACCAGCAGTGATACCTAGGTAATGTATCATGAGCTTTGGATAAGACTCTGAGACTTGGTGGTTTCAGGTGAGACTCAACACATTACCAGCTGTAGTCGCTAAGAGATGCGACCCCGTGCGTTTGAAAAACAGCGGAGGGAAAAGTAAAAGGGACTCTGTATTGCACCTTAGGCACCAGCTTGGCCACAGGTGGTAGAGCACCAAGTGGGCTCTTGGAGTCCCCAGTTCCAGGGCTTGTCTCTTGGATGGCATTTCTGGATATGCCCTGGGCCAGAGGGAAACCCACTGCCCTCAGTGGTGAGTCCCAGGCCAGGCAGCTTTCACCACAAGGTGACTGAAGAGCCCTTGGGCCTTCAAAGAACATCAGCAGTAGTCTAGCAGTATTCCCCACGGGCCTGTGTTGGCAGTGGCCACACGATAAGGATCCTCCGCCTTTGGAAGGGGAGGGAAGACTGGGAAAGACTGTTTTGTAGTTTGAGTTCCAATCCAACCACAGTACAACAGAATGCCAAGTAGACTTCTAAGGTTTTTGACTGTACTATCTGGCTTCCAACAGCACCTCTGGACATGCCCAGAGCCTGGAAGAACTCACTGCCTTGAAGGGAAGGACACAGGCTTGTCTTGCTCTGCCACCTGATGATTATGGAGCCCCAGGGCCTTGAGCAAACATAGGAAGTAGTCAGGGAGTAGTTACACCAGGCCTTGTGTAAGACCCAGTGCTCTGCTGGTTTCAGGTGGAACTCAGCACAGTCCTGGTGGTGGTGGACACAGGGTTGCTTGTGTCACTCTACCCCCAAATTTAAGTTGCTCAGAACAGAGAGAGAGATTCCGTTTGTTTGGGAGAAAGTAAGAGAAAAGAACAAGAGCCTTTGCCTGGCAATCCAGAGAGTTCTTCCAGACCTTGTCCAAGACCATTAAGGTAATACCTCTATGAGTCTACAAGAACCACAGCATTACTGTGATTGAGGTGCCCCTTAATGCAGATGCAGCTTAGATCATAGCATCTAAGTCCATTTGAATATCTGGAAAGCTTTTCCAAGAAGGATGAGTACAAACAAGCCCAGACTGTGGAGACTACGATAAATACCTAATTCTTCAATGTCCAGACACAGAAGAACATCCACAATCATCAAGATCACCCAGGAAAACATGACCTCACCAAATGGACTAAATAAGGCACCAGGGACTAATCCTTGAGAAACAGAAATATGTGACAGTTCAGAAAGAGAATTCAAATAGCTGTTGAGGAAACTCAAAGAAATTCAAGGTTAACACAGAGAAAGAATCCAGAATTCTATCAGAAAAATATAACAAAGAAATTGAAATAACTTATAAAAACAATCAGAAATTCTGAAGCTGAAAAATACGATTGGCATGTGGAGGAATACATGAGAGTTGTTTAATAGCAGAACTTGTCAAACAGAAAAAATAATTAGTGAGCTTGAAGACAGGGTATTTGAAAATACACAGTAAACGGAGACAAAAGAAAAAAGAATTTTAAAAAGACATGTTAAAATGTACAGTTTACTATTCTTACTGAAATTCATGCTTTTCTTAAAGAAAAGGTTCATTAATTTCCACAAAACTTTGGTTTATTTGCAGCCCTGAAAAGTAGGTTTTAACATTTTTTCTTAGTGTTCTTCTTGTTTTTATAAAGGAGTACATTTCTACAGGTCCTTACTCTACCATTCCAGAAGTGCTTATCCTAGCTTTCTTTTGATCAGGGTTAAGAGGATGTATCATTCCTCATTTTTAAAAATTCTATTTAACTTGGTAATATAGTCTAAGTTCACTTCCTAGAGGTCACAAATATTTGACTCATGCTTTTTTTAAAAAAATTCCTGTGTTTTCATTGGGATGTTTAAATGATGCACATTTGATGTAATGACTGATATAGTTAGATTTACATCTGCCGTCTTGCTATGTGATTTACACTAGATTCATTAGGTTTTTGTTTCCCTTTCCTCCTTTACTAACTTCTTTTGGATTAACTGATTCAATTTTTGTAATTTCATGTCCAGGTTGGATTGTTAGCTGTAACTTCTTTTGTTGCTTATAGATTGATTTATGATTTACATAGTATAACCCTCTATTTTATCACAGTGCATCCTCAAGTGATATTACACCATGGAACCTTACAATCGTCTATTTCCTTTTCTTCTCTCAACATCTTTGGGCTACAGGCACTACACATTTTTTTAAAATGTGTTTTTAAGCAAATACTAAATTGTTACTCTTAAATATTAATTAACTTTAAATATATTTAAATAATAAAATAAATTATGTATTTTGTATGTTTTTAATCCTTGAAAATTTCTGGTATTCTTCCTTCCTTTGTGTAGATTCATATTTTCATCTAGCATCATTTTTCCTTCTGCCTGAAGGATGTCTTCTGACAATTTTTGTTAGTGTGGATCTGCTGGTGATGAATTATTTCTGCTTTTTTTACATCTGAAAAAATCTTAATTTTGCCTTTATTTTTGAAAATTATGTTTTCTTAATTCTAAGTTGACTTTTAAAAATTCCATATTTCAAAGATATTGCTCTACTGTCTTCTGGCTAGCTTTGTTTCTGATGAGAAATTTGATGTCATCCTTGTATTATGTGTCTCCTTCCTGTGACTTCTTCTGAAATTTTCTCTTTATCGGGGGCTTTGAACAATTTGATTGTGACATACCTTAGTGTAGTTTTCATTATGTTTTCTGTGCTTGGTTTATTGAAATTCCTAGACTTATGACTTTATAGGTTTCATTAAATTTTGACATTGTAAGATATTATTTCTTCAAATATTTTGTTGCACCCAGGTTTTCGCCATCTTAATATCTAAAGCTCAAAATCTCGGTGTCATACTTAACTTCTCTCTTTCTCTTTCATGACACATTTATTAATAACTCTTTTTTGTTTCTTTATTTAAACTATATCTTGAATCTGTCCACTGATCTCCATTTCCACTACCATCTACAAAATTGCAGCTGCATCATCTGTGCAGCTTGGTATGATAGACTCATGAGTGGTCTCTTTATTGTCCTCTCTCTTCTTCCCCAAACCATTCTCCACTCATATCCATAGTTTTTATTTTTCCACTGCTTGAACCCATTTTATGGTTTTGCCTTACCGTTTTTTTTGACAGAGTCTCACTCTGTTGCTCAGGTTGGAGTACAATGGCACTATCTTGACTCACTGCAACTTCTGCCTTCTGGGTTCAAGTGATTCTCCTGCCTCAGCCTCCCGAGCAGCTAGGATTACAGTTGCCCACCACCACCCCCAGCTAATTTTTGTATTTTTATTAGAGATGAGAGTTCACCATATTTTTCAGGCTGGTCTCAAACTCCTGACCTCGTGATCTGCCCACCTCGGCCTCCCAAAGTGCTGGTATTACAGGCGTGAGCCACTTCACCTGGCCACATGTTTTAAATAACATTTTTTTTGTTACAGGGTTGTCTAGATGAGAAAAGTTGCAGAGATAGTTTGGTGAGTTTCCTTATACCCTGTACCCAGTTTGCTCTATTTTTAACAACTTACATAATTATAGTATATTTTTCACAACTAATGAACTAATGCTGATATATTCAGATTTCATTACTTTTTGCCCAATGTCATTTTTCCATTCTAGGATCCATCTAGAACCCCACATTGCATTTAATCATCTTATATCTTAATCTCTTCTGGACTCTGGTAGTATCTCAGAATACCAGAGTGTTTTTTGATGACCTTGACAGTCTTGAGGCGTAGTAGCCAGATATTTTGTAGAATTTGAGTTTAAATTAAATTTGAGTTTATCTGATGTGTTCTCATGGTTAGTCTTGAGTTATGAATTTTTGTGAGGAAGATCACAAAGGTGAAGTAACCTTTGTCATTACATATTATCAAGGGTTCCTAATGTTTTTTTTTTTTTTTTTTT
>NW_012112253.1:4024207-4031167 GCF_000951035.1 Colobus angolensis palliatus
TCAAAATGCAGAAATCACCGGTCTTCTGTGTCCTTCGCGCTGGGAGTTGGAGACTGCAGCTGTTCCTATTCGGCCATCTTGCTCCGCCCCCTCCGGGTTCCTAATGTTAACATGACATGCCACCAATGATGTTAACTTTGATCACCTTGCTGAGATAGTGTTTTCCCAATTTCTCCAGTGTAAAGCTACTACCCCTTCATGCTTTTCTCTTTATAAGCAAGCCACAAAGTACACCCAAACTTAACAAGCAGCAAATTAAGCACCACCTTTTCAAGGAAGAAATAGGTATATAGATTATTTCAAATTCTTCTATATGGAAGATTTGTTACTTTTCTCCCTTTTCTTTATTTACTTAATCATTTATTTATATACATGTGGATTCATGGATGTTTATTTCATACTTTTTTAGATTATAATCTTCAAGTAAGCTACATTTTTAATCTTGTTGCTCAAATTATTCTAGTGTTAATTATTGAGAACCCTTTCATTTGGCTCCTATGTCCCTTTGGCATACCCTCATCATTTTCTCTTTTGAGAACTTCTTGAACTTCTTTACTTATGGGACTGCAAATGCTCTAGGGTCATCTTGTATGCTCCCTGCTCCAGCCCTGGAATGAGTCATTTCTCCAAACCATCCTGCTTCATTTTGCTGGGAAATACTATACAAAGTCACAATCTGGGCACCCATAACATTTTGAATTAGATTCAAACTCCATTTTTTAGCTTACAAGACCTTGAAGTATTTGATCCCATTCTGTTCTAGAAACAAGGTTTCAGTTAGTTCCTAAACTATCTCAGTCTCCTTTCTGCCACAGGACATTTGCCCTTGTTCCGTCTGTCTATAATGTTCTTCACTAGGTTCTTTACAGGACCGGCTCCTTGCAAGTAAAGGTATTTACTTTTAAATATATCCTCCCCTAATATCCTGTTTAAAGTAGCTCTTCCTCTTCATTTTCTATCACAGAAGTGTGTTTTTCTAAAAATAATCACAAATATCGTTGCTTCATTTATTTACTTGTTTATTTGCTGATTGTCTATCCCCACAGTAGGAAGTAAGCTTCATGAGTTCAAGTACCTTCTTGGTTTTACTCTTTGTGTTTTCCTAGCATCTATCACAGAGAAGATAATAAATAAGTACTAATTGAAAGGCTTAGTCCTTCTCTTTACTGCCTCTGATGTGGATGTTATCTATGTATTTGCATGCTTACTCTTCCTGCAATCCTTTTTTATTTTCTCTGTCTCCCATGATTGCATAAATCTGACCTTATAGAGACCACTTTGTCTTTAAATTATATTTAGGATTGCCAAGTAGCTTGACATTTATTTTCCTGATCTTACAGCAAAATATTTTCAGAGCTCTGTGATTTTTTTCCCCTAGTTTCTTTCTTTCGTTCTGAATCATTTCCTGTAGGACTGCTAGGATTTTGTGTTTTGTTTTGGTTTCTAATATAGAATGAAGAAAGAGTTTTAGGTTCTTAGTATTATGCTTTGTAAAGGATTGTGATTGTAGTTGATCCCACTCTTAGCAATTTGGCTGCCAATCATCCTCCTTCTCAGATCTATAGCTCAAGAATGAGTTGACATGTACTATGACAAATTAGTTTCTATTTCTGCATAACAACTTACTACCAAATTAGTGGCTCAAAACAATGCATATTTACTGTCTCACAGTTACCATAAATCTGGACGCAGCTTAGCTATGCTCTCTGTTCAGTGTCTCAGAAGGTTGCAATCAAGATGATGGCTGGGCTCCAGTCTCATCTGGAAGCATGACTAGGGAGGAATCCATTTCCAAGCTCATCCAGATTGGTGGCAGAGTCTATTTCTTGTGTGGCTGAGATCCCTGCCTTTTTACTGACTAGAGGCTAAAAACTGCCTGTAGGTCCTGGAGCCTGCCTTCCCGTCTCTACCTAACACCCTGCAGTTTCTTGCCATGTGGCCCCATCCATAGTTCAAAACAGGGCTTTTTGCTTCTTCAGGGTCACCAGAGCATCTTTCTCTCTCACTCTATTCTTCTCAGAGCGTACCCCCAACTGCCCCAAGCCATACAAACACAAACAATCTCATAAGTTAATCTGAGGAATGACATCTTTTCTTTCACCTTTGCCATATTGGATAGAAGCAAGTCATAGGTTCCACCTGCACTCTAGGAAAGAGGAATACAAAAGGGCATGACTCTTTGGGAGGTCACCTTAAACCCATGATCAATGGAATGACCAGGGTCTGTCTTAGCTTTGTGACATTGACCCAAAAGTCACTCTACCACAACTGCCTGGTTATCTGTCATTCTGAATAGATAAAGTTCATGTTCTCTCTCTTTCTCTGTCCTTCTCTATCTCATTTTTATTTGGTCAAACCACACTCCCTAGAAAGCAATTATTTTATTACGTTTTAGTTTTCAGTTGGTATAGGAATAGCATTCATGGTGATGGACTCAGGAAGAATTGATTCTAGGGGCCACCATGAGCATACAGGAAAGGGGTGATCACTGAGTGATCTAGAAACATTTTTTTACTTCCAAGTCCTCCTAACTATTTCAGTCAGAAACAACTGTGAGAGTGGCTGCTAATACAATATCACATGAAACACAAAATCAACAAGCACATATTTTTATTTATTCTCAGCACTCCTCCTGTTAAGGGATAGATGGTGTCTTTCTAGGTCTGTTGTCCAAGGGTTTGTTGACAGAGTTTATGTTTCTTTCTCCAGTCCTAATGATTCTTTTATAATTTATGTAGATTTAGAAGTCACAGTTGCCTCACAATGATGGCGGTCTCTAATGATCCAGTCACATGTATGCTGTTACAACATCTTCAGTGCCTACTATGTATCAACTCCTCTGTTGGGGGAACAAAGTCGATGAAGAGATTATGATCTCAATAAATCCATAATTTGGTGGAGAAGGAAGACTTATAAACAAAAGGATAACAGAGAAGCTGAGTACAAGTTCTGCAGAGGACGGCAGAAAAAGGAATTTTCTTATGGGATATGGGGAACCAGGGATGTCTCTCAGGGCATGCGATGTCTGACTTGGGTTTTGAAGAAGAGAAGATCACTGAGATGTTAGAAACCAGAAGAAAATTCCAGGCGGGGATCCATAGAGAACTTACGGGCTAAATCCAACAGTGGTTGAACCAATGTCACAGCTCTGATGACTTTTTAAAAGTAAAATTAAAAACACATATTTTAATAAGTCTTTTAGAGGAAGATTCCCATTTGTACTAGCTTTCTAGGGCTACCATTACAAAGTACCACAAACTGGTGGCTTGGACCACAAAAATTTGTTGCATAGTTCTGGAGGCCAGAAGTCCAAGACTATAGGAAGTTGGTTCCATCTGAGGGCTATGAGGTCTGTTCCAGGTGTCTCTCCTTGGCTTGTAGAGGGCTGTCTTCACACTTCACACATACATATTATTTTCCTTCTATGTATGTCTCTGTCCAAATTTCTCTTATAAGGCCAACAGTTATATTGGATTGGAAGCCCTCCTAATGACCTCATTTTGACTTAGTTTCATCTGCTAAGGCCCTGTCTCCAAATAAGGTGACATTCTGGGATCCTGGGAGCTATGACTCCAACACATCTTTTTGAGGAAGGTACAATTTAACCCACAACATTGCTGTAGAGGGCTTGAGACAATACCACATCAAGAGGAGGCCTCAAAGAACTTGAGATGGCTGGGGTATTGGAGAAATTCAAGGCAAGGGTAGCTTATAGGAGCTCAGTGGATGCTGAACTAGTGCTGGTGTTGGAGCAAATGCAGGAGGCCTTTTATCACTGCTTGGATGCAACGTTGCAGGGCCTGGCACTTTCTAGAGTCCCATATCTATTGAATGAGCAAATAAATGCATAATAACAGATATCACTGGCAGCCAGTGGGGCTCCCTGCTGCCTTGGCCACCAAGTTCCTTGTCCTGAAGCTGGCACCAAGGAAAGGGGTGATATTGGTTCATGAATTTATTTCTCGCGGTGCTATTTCAACCAGGCACCCTGGGCTCCTTCCAACCTTCCAAACTCTCCTTGTGCCAGGAATATCTGATGCTCACTATACTTCTCGTCTCTTTTGTGCTCGACCAATTCCTCTTCACCCTTAAGGCCTTGTCATCATTCTTAAAATGTCTTCAACCACTTAGAGTCCTTCTGTGTGCTCTCTTTTATTCCTAATTATTTTGTGTGAGACTCTTGCATGCTTACTTAGGCATGAGCTGATAGAAGACAAAAATTTTCTTATCACTGTTACTACCACCACTACTCCTCCTCTTCCTCCTCCTACTCCTTCTATTACTGCTGCTACCACCACCACCAATACTGTCGATGACAAGAATAGCAATTACTAATATTTGTTGGATATTTTCAGGGCGCCAGACACCATGCCAGATTATCTTTAACCCTGACAAAACTCTTTATGTTTGACAAAAGGACATTAGTGAAATGGAAGTATTTACATATAACTCCCAAGTAAGAATTAAGCTCAAGTCTGTCTGATTCCAACGTCCATGTGGTTAACCTTCACACACACTCACTGGCCACTAGTAACATCAATTGGTACAGCTGTTCCTATAATTCTTACTATTATTTTTATCTCCCTGCAGGTCTCTGAGTTTACTTTGATGTATTTCTTGTGATCCATTACTTTAATTTCACAATGATTTCAGGAATAATTATCCCTCATGAGGGAGTGAAAACCAGAGGCCATACCTTTGACTCTTCTCTAGAATAAATTATGGATAACGATGGGAAGAGACTAGTCTGTGGACAATTCAGATGTTTCAACTCCAGGATATATGATTTAGGATAAGAAACTGCTAGATGACTGCTGGCATTTTCACTTTGAAAAGTGGTGAAATAAACTTCAATATTTTAGTGTCTGTTAGAACCTCAGGAGCAAGACCCATCATAAGGCAAGTGCAGGACAGCCTCTAATTCAGGTGGGGCCTTAACTTTAGACTTGTGGCATCATTTCCATATAAGATCATACCTATAGTCACAGATATATTGATAAGGTTCATGAGAAACGTTATCATTTTACTTAATTTTTAAATGTAAATGATGAATATTTGTTACAATTTTTATAAATCTATTTTGGCATTTCTCAATTTAAAAAAATTAAAAAGGATTAAAGTGTTCTAGGTCTCACTCGACCACTAAGAAGCCCTGAGGAGGGTGTCTAGGGAAATCTTGCTCTTGGCCTGACACCTACAGAAAGGCCACTGGGCAAAGATGTTCAGTTTTGGGTTTTGGGCTATTTCTGCTGAAATGTAAGTTGATCTTTCCAATTCGCTAAGGGGAGGAGAAGTCCTGGGTTTTCTGGCAGAAAGAGACTTTGAGAGCATAGAGTCCGACTGCCTCATTCTCAAGACATGGAATATGTGGCCACACAGCATTTGGGCCTTGTCCACTCTCACACACTCTTGGTTGTAGGTAAGCCCTAGTCAGTCCTGGGCTGCTGTCGTGCTGTCACTCTGCCTTCTTGAGGTTCAGGGTTCAGAACTCAGACTAACTCTCACCCCATTTATGGACTCCTTTGTGGGCTGAGGTGGAGTGGAGTGCAATAAACACATGGACCAAGGGAGCCAGAGAGGAGTTTCAAGCAGTAGCGCTTCTGACGTCCAGTCCTCCCAGGACAGCTGATGGAGATGCATAGGTGGAGTCTTTCCCTCTGGTCAGAGACAATGGTGCTCAGGCTGTGGTGGTCTATTCTTGCAGCAGATAATGGCAACACTGGTGGATAGAGCCCTCAGAGGGTCACTCTGACCTTGAATCTAACCAGATTAGCTACTGCAGCCTCAGTTTCTGCATCCGTCCATTGGGAATAATGG
Organism: Colobus angolensis palliatus; assembly: GCF_000951035.1. Classification (NCBI taxonomy): domain Eukaryota; kingdom Metazoa; phylum Chordata; class Mammalia; order Primates; family Cercopithecidae; genus Colobus; species Colobus angolensis. The sequence goes on from NW_012112253.1 coordinate 4,030,025, forward strand.
ACTCAATGGGTTATTGTGAGGATAAACCAAGATAAAACATACACTACATGGGGCCAAAGGACATTCAGTTCCTTTTTCCTCAACTTCCTGGATGTAGATTACAGTGGGAACCATTTCTGAAGTCAAATGAAATCTATTATAGCAACAAATGGTTACAACCAATAGCAAGGACCTCAGTCTTACCAATTTGACAAGCACACCGCCATTTTTTCTTTTGTATGTTATCACGCCACCATTTTTTTCCTTTGTATGTTACCTATGTCATCCAAATCCAGGAAATGTTAAGAAATCATGACTACTGTAGTTAAAACCTTACAATAAAAATAATAAGGACAAAATATAATCCTCAACTGATCATAGTTTTCTTATGATGCACCTGAACCTTAATAAAGATAAATGTAGTCTTGGCCTTCAACAAGCGGGGCCCGTGGGTACAGTTACAAGGCAGCTGCTGTATTTTTGTCTCCCATTTACCTTTAAATCCACTCTGCATAGGTGATCTGTGGTTCATCTATGATTTTGCTTATCACTGTTAGTTTCTGCAACCACAGGAGTCACAAAAGCACTACCTCAATATAATTATTTAAATGTCCAGTCCTGTTAATCATGAGAAAATATTCTTTCTTCAGCATTCCTCTCCTCTTCTAGCTCTGTCTCACTTCACACTGGCCACTGACCAGATGGCCGGGAGGTCTGGCCGACTTCCTTCTCATCCTGCAAGATTCTCTGCACTTCCTCCTCCCTCCAGCTCAGAGTGGTTATGAGGCTGACAGGATTGGAGTTGCAGCAAGGAAAAGAGTTAAGACCAACAGAAAAACAGGTGGGTTTTATTTTTTAAGAGCTGGGGGGTCTCATTCTGTCACCCAGGCTAGTGTGCACTGGTGCAGTCGTGACTCACTGCAGCCTCTGCCTCCTGGGATCAAGGGATACTCTTCAGCTTCCTGAGTAGTTGGGAATACAGGTGCACACTATCACACCTGGTTAGTTTTACAGGTGACTTCTTACCTGACTGTTACTGACCTGGTCACCCAGCTCTGTACTCTCCGATCTTGGAATATATTTAAAATATTCTATCCTGAGATTATCTATCTATCTATCTATCTATCTATCTATCTATCTATCTATCTATCTATCTATCTATCT
>NW_012112253.1:4031232-4051275 GCF_000951035.1 Colobus angolensis palliatus
ACACACACACACACACACACACATACATCTCTGAGCCCCTGTCACCAATTGTTCTCTCTTGGTGGGTTTAATACCCCCCTACTTCAACTGGTCACTTGTGACTTCCTCGCTGCTTCTGACCACTTTCTGCTGAAGTTCTCTTCTTTCCTGGTGACCCTCTGTCATGTATCTAAGGCAGGCCTAGACCTTTATCCTGTGTGGATCACAGCTGGACAACAGGAAACATCAAACATTCATTCTTCTGACAAACTCTGGGGTGCAAGTCTGTGCCCACATAGCATCAGCCACTACGGTCTTCCATAATCAGAGAAACCAGCCTAGGCACTGTGACCCCAAAAAACGGAGACACACATTTAAGCTATCCAGGCTCACATTTCAGCTATATGCATTGGGCTATTGTTAGCCCAATGATTAGTGTTAGGGAAACATGCCCATTATTTTTCAATTTAAGATAAACAAGAAAAAAACTAGAATGAATGTGTCCCATGCAATATTTGGTACATACTGATACTAAAACAAAACCATTCTTTATCTGAAATTCAAAGTGAATTGGACGTTCTGTATCTTATCTGCCAAATCTATGGTGGTCAGATTCAAAAATATTCCAGGTCCTTTTATGTCCACAATCTAGGTGAAGTATTAAATATCTTGCAATCAATTTTTAGCAAACTTTTTGGAAATGGTCCATCCATTCTGAGATATCACATTGGAAGCTGATATTTATGGTCTCAGGCTATGGCTGAAATTTCTGTTGAAATATCCCACTGCATTTTTAAGAAAATGCTCTTTGCTCACCATTCTCAGCACTCAGACCTCCCCAGGTCTCAGGAAACCTACATATTTAGGACATGTTGGTTCTAGTTTAACTTAGCCATTATACCAAAGACATCTTTACCTTCATAATTTGGAGACAGATTTCACAGGCAATGCTTATGCTGAAATAGCAACTCATTCGGAGGTGTTGGGATTCCTAATGTGTTAGAAATCACTGCGCTTAATTCCACTTCTGCAGCACAGCTGGCTCCTGCCCAGTGTTGGAGAACAGGGCGTCTAATTCACAGGGAACTAAGGCCAAGATTTCTACATAGGTTTGTCTTATGGGGCCAGGTCTTTTTTTTTCCTTTTAAGTGGATGATATATGATACAAATATTGTTCTTAATCAACAGTATATTAGCAATATACCACAAATGCGGAGTTACAAGGAAACAGTACAGCATATTTGGAGAGGATTATTTTCACAAGAAACACGTATTCATTTCTCTGTCTGCCTTTATCAACATGTATTTATCAAAATATGAAAGCTTGTCCATGAGCCATATTTTAATTACTCGTAGGTTGCTTGAAGACAGCTGCAGTCTAGGAAGGAAGAGAGATTGAAAAGTATAAGGTGCTCTTAAAATTTGGCCATAATTGTAACTAGAGGACTCTGTTGGCTTTATTCCAAAACTCTAAGGAGCAGTCTTCCCCTAGTTTTTTTTTCCCATCACTGACATTTCCCCATGCAGCACTTACACCAGCTCTCATTGAATTCATCAGCTGTTATCATGTATATTTTTATTTTTTCTTTAGTAATATTTTCATAATAAAATTGTATAAATTCATCAGAAGAGATTTGCAACATATACCTATACAAAAAGAGAAAGAAGGATGTCTTGAATCCTACTAAAAAGGCATTACCTTTTGGAAGTTATAGAAATACTATGCATGTTATTTTTAACAAAACAGAAATCATGTGAAATATGCTATTTTGTAAATGACCTTCTTTGCTTAACTGTGTAACATAACATTCTTTTTATTAAATAAAATATCCATTATGCCATCTTTGGCTATGGAGTATGTCGTCATAAAGATGCACCACAAATACCCCTTGTTGTTATATCCAACAATGATTATACATACATATTTTTTCTCTTTTTTTATTAAAAAGAAAAAATATGAAGGGAGTTAAGAGTCCTGGGGGAAAAACTGGGGTGCAGTGAGGCATGAAGCTCAGGTCTTTATTATACATTCCTTGTCCTATTTGCATATGTATATAGTTTTTCTTATTTTTGAAATCACTGTGAATAATTCCATAGCAAACATTTTTGAATACAAATCTTTGTATAGAGCTGATTGGTGTGTTTTAGTATAAACTTTGAACAATGGAATGTTATAGATGAAAGAGAAGCACATTTTGGGCGCCTCTGAAGCGTGTCACCAAACCGCTTTTTGGAAAAGCCATAGCATTGCCCTTCCACCAATGTTCTATGAGACTGAATAATTTTCTAGAAAATTTCCTGAACCCTCATGAACATTGAGTTATTGCTTTGGAAATAAAAAAATCAAATTTTATTTAGCACATAAAATTTTTCCAACATTCAACAGATAAGCAAAATGGATGAATTTTTTTTAGCTCTGTTTTATTTATTTGTTGTTGAGAGTTAGGAGGGTCTCAACTTTAGCTTGTTACTCTAAAATTTTGGGCGGCCACTTATAAACAACCTCTTATTCAAAATATGAAGGATTCTTGTTTGCATGAATTAAAGAAACTAGGCTTCCTAGAAAGAATGATACGGAGAGAAACTGTACATAGGATGCCAATCATTTGTCAAACACTCTACTAGGCATCTTCCCAAGGAAAATAACCCCATTCCAATTCAACCGCTTCCTTTTTTTTCCAAATATGTCTCACAGATTGTGGTTTCCTCCATTAAAGCCACAATTGCTGCTGAGTCATAGTGTATACATAGATGTGTGTGTGTTTGTGTGTGTTTGTGTGTGTGTGTGTGCATGTTTGCTTACATGTGTGCATATGTGTGAGCCTGTGTGTGTGTGTGTTTGTTTATTGGCTTTTTGGTTCTCTTCATTCTCACTAAAACAAAACAAGACAAATTTGATTTTCTAACGGAAGCCATGTGGTGTACTTGTACACATTTTCGGCGCCCCGTGCACCTGGGAATGTGTGTGGGGTATGGAAGAGTGGTTTTCATGCCATGTGATGCCTATCTTGGAGGAAGGAAGATTCAGGAGATGTGAAAGAATGAGCATCCCTTTCTCTGCTTTTCCGAGTGTTTTGTCTCTGGGCTGTGTCCCAGCAAGTCAGGCATGAACGGTAGGCCCCAAAGTGAGTGGCGACTCCTCAGTAACAAAATTCCCCAAATGATGTACAGTTAATCAGAATCCCCTTTTGATTTCAAGTACTATTGTTAAAAATTGTTCTCTGTGCTACTTGAATTCCTATTAATCTAAGTTAATGCTTTTGAAACTTTAAATATTGTGGCATCTTAGTGTCATGGTAATGTATTTTTTCTCTTACAGACGAGGACATAGAAAGATGAACTTTAAGCTGAAAAATGAACTTAAAGCTGGAAAAAATGAAGTAATCTCAGCTATGATAGCTGTAATAGAAAAATGGCATTTTCCTCAATTTTTCCTCATCATAATAAATGGGATGATCCTGATGGCTGTTTAAGTGGAGGGGATTAGTTTGGGAAGCACTTCAGGAAAAAGATGCATACTTTAATAGATTCCCAAATGAGGAAGCACCTATATCTATGCTTTCCATCATGCTACTTCTTTGGGAAAAAATGGAAGACAGAAACAACGAAACTTGTAGTCACTCCAAATACATACACAGATAGAGCAACAAATATAGTAGACAAAAGCCCTACTAAACTGAGTTTGTTTAATGAAAGCAAGGGCATAAAAGAAATACATAATGTCTGAAGTAGATACATCAAGAAATAGCAGTACCTGTGCAAATAACATTTTTAGAGATTATGGAAGTAACTGCTGAAAAGGAGAAAAAAAATGGAGTTAAGAGTTCTAGGGAAAAAACTGGGGTGTGGTGAGGCAGGAAGCTCGGGTCTTGCTTTCTTAAAATGTATTTTCATTTATAATTCTATAGCATTAAACATTGCTTTCAAAACAAAACTTCAGTGAAAGAGAATGAGAGAGCAAGAGTAAGAGAGAGAAAGAGAGAGGCTGGAAAAGGTGAATGAATGAGCCTAGGAGTTCGGAGGAACTTGGATAAAGGGGGAAGAAGTAGTGCGGTATAAAGAGAACAATGAACTATTACTTTGTTTAATTAGTGCAGGCTCATGATAGGAGACTGAAGCAGGAGAGAGGGGCATACAGCAGAAAACATGGAACCTTCCACCCGCTGTTTCCATTGCATTTTTGCAAGTCTTCCTGTGTGTCAGGTATGGCTGCTGGCACTGGCCTTGGAGGATCTGCATTGGCTGCAGTCCACACTTAGGTCCCAGTGCCTTAAAGACCTCTGGAAATCAGACGAGGAGACCAGCTGTCTGAGAGAGCTCCACTCTCTGGCTGCCCCTGCCAGAGTGCTCAAAGAAGGTATTTTTTGAGATCAGCCTTTATTAGTGCCTGTTTCTCTTATTTCTGGTTCCCATATATTTTATAACATTTTTATAAAAATGTGCTGTTCCAGGCCCTAACATTTAGCAAAAGGTTGAAAGTCTTAGCTGGTTCTTATGACATTTATCAGAAGAGGATTGTTTTACTTGTTAGGTGATTTTTTGGGTTTTCCTACATCAGTGGACTTTTTAAACTATTGGATTTTTTTTAGTATTTAAAAGCTAATTTATTTTAAAGAAATATACAGTTTGAAACTTTGGTGAATGTTTGATTTGTCTTTTTTTCCTAGTGGGAGAGATAGTGACCCCTTTCTCAATGAGCTGTTCTGGATTAAGCAAAAGCTGTCAGTATTGGTCCAATTTTCAGGAGTTAAAAAATAAGGTATTAGATCCCATTACATACAGGGTTTTATTAAAACTAATTAAGTCTGACCTAAACATCTTCATTCTGGGTTGTGTCAAGGAACAGAAAACGTGGACTGTGTACTGGAGCTGTGTCAGTCTGTGCCAGTCCTAGGGTGCGCTGAGACAGGCTCAGGGACATGGTGTCACCTGCTGATGCCTTAACAGCAAGAGGCAGAGCCGGCAGCAGACAGAGGTCCTGGCTCAGCTCAGTGGCTCCAAAATTTGCTGCAGAGCAAGGGTGGAAGGTGCAGGCTCTTTCTCTTCTCTTCTGCTTCCACCTTCTCTTTGATTCAGAATGTGGCTTCCTCCTCAATAGGAAGAATGGGGCAGTGGGAAGGGACATTTTGCAAGAAGATTCCTAATTGTCCAAAAGCACTGAGATTCCTGCTAAGATGATGTCCTCTGGGCACTGAAGGTCCTGCTGGAGGAGAGGATCTCCTTTGCTTGCGTGAAGAGCACGAAGGGCAGAAGATGAGCGAATGACAACTGATTGAGTGATTGCATTATTACAACTGATATTTGTTTCATGGTTATGTCATAGGTTTCATTTGCATCATGTATTTGTACTAATTAATTTTATTGATGATAATCATAAGAAGAGCTGTCACATCAAGGTTTTGTCATGTGCCAGTCACTGCACAAAGCATTTGAATGACGTCCTTGAAACTTTTCCCATATTGATCATACTGGAGGATGTCCAGAGAAACATAGAAAAGTGGTGTGGAGGGGAGTAGCTGATGGTAAGTAAATAAATAATAATAAAATTAGCGAGGCATGGTGGTGCATGCTTGTGGTCTCATCCACTTCAGAGGCTGAGGTGGGAAGATTGCTTGGACCTGAGAGGTCAAGGCTTCAGTGAGCTGTGATCATGCCACTGCACTCCAGCCTGAGCAGAAGAGCAAGACTCTGTCTCAAAAATAAATAAATAAACAAATAATATTGATCAATAACAAATACAAGACCTCTATGAAATTGGAAAAGATAGCAGAATTAGGATACAAATGTATTGACAGGCTGGAACCATGGACCATCACCAATAAGAATATATCTTAGATCACTGAATGAATGTGTGGGTATTTTCTTAGTTTCAAATACAACTGCATATGTCTATTCGGGGAGCATAACTTAGCAGCCAGTAGCACAGATAGAAAGATCTAGGAGATTTCCTGAATGCAAGCTATTACATGGTGTGTATGGCTGCCAAAATATTGACTGTGACCTTTGGTTGCATTGACAAAGGTAGAGCATGCAAAGCAAGGGAGGTGCTCTATCTATTCTGCGAAGTGTTTTCTTTCAGATGTAGCATTTAATGAGAAAAGTACGTGAAAGAGTTTGTTCAGAGGACAGCTATCTGGCTTTTGATGGGACTTCAAACCATGTCAGATGTGAGCTAATAAAGAAAGGTAGGCTGCTTAGCTTGGAGAAGGGACTGAGCGAATAAGAGACAGAGAAAAAAACAGAAGCAGAGAGAGAGACAGAGAGAGAGAGAGAGAGTGTGTGTGTGTGTGTGTTCGGTGGGTGGGAAGAGATAGGAAGGGCTTGAGCATTGCCCTCTTAATTCTGAAGAGTTTGTTCAGAGGACAGCTATCTGGCTTTTGATGGGACTTCAAACCATGTCAGATGTGAGCTAATAAAGAAAGGTAGGCTGCTTAGCTTGGAGAAGGGACTGAGCGAATAAGAGACAGAGAAAAAAACAGAAGCAGAGAGAGTGTGTGTGTGTGTGTTCGGTGGGTGGGAAGAGATAGGAAGGGCTTGAGCATTGCCCTCTTAATTCTGAAGAGTTTAGGAGAAAATTAGCATCCTCCTTATACCAACAGAGGGCAAGGCAAAGCCCAAGAGGTGGTATTTACAGGTAGATTGAGTTCAATTCAGATTAGGGAAGTATTTTCAAACATTTGGAACAATTGCCAGAGTAATGAGTTGTTCCAGTAGAGCTTGCAAAGTGTTTCCTTTCTAAAATTCCTTAATTTTATAAATTTAAACCTGTACCTTTAAAACATAATATTTGAACAATGGTCAGTAGATGGCGGTAGGATACCGTAGATTTTACCAGTAGCAGCTGGAATTTCACCCTTCAATATGCTGGAAGTAGATGATTTTTTTCTAATTATTATTGGAAGGTGTGTCCTAATCTATTGTTCAGAGAGAAATTGCTGATTTGAAAAACAGGAAATAATACTTCCTAATTAAATAGACAATAATGAGTAGCAAATACTTTTATGTTGCCTGAATGCTATCATGCTGCTTTTTTATTGGCCTCTAAAAATTTGTGGTAGGAAGAGTGTGTGTGTGTGTGTGTGTGTGTGTGTAAATGAAAGGTCTGGTTTGTTTTAAATAATTCCAAAATGTAATATACTAATTTTGTGTAAAATTTTAAAAATACATGACTGAATTGAATAGAAAATATTTCTATGAAGCATTGCATTGAAAAAATCTTATTTTCTTCTTTATACTAGCATGTTTTGTACTTAGACATTATGAATTTTAAAATAAAAGTGTGTATTCTTCATAAATGCACTGAATTAATTATTTTTTTTCCTAGTATTTTGTAAAATAAAGTTTGTTCAGGAATGGTCAGCTTGGGAGATTTTAATCTATATGAGATTTTTCTCTCCCTTTGAATTTTTTTGGGAGTTTTGCAATAGAAGAAGGGCCTGTATTTTTAGACAAACAAGCCTTAGTAAATATTCTTGAGAAGTGGATGTATGTCCAAAACATGTGGAAAATAAAACATGTTGATGTTTAATTTGGAAAGAGGGAGATACTGCTGATGCCACCCCTTCCCTACATTTTTTGTTTTTCAGAAAGTGTAGCATGATATTCTTGTCTGTTAAGTTCTAAATATCTAGCGTAGCAACATCTTTTTCCCATCTAACTCTGAGCAGCATATTTAGGTTGGCTGCATGTCTAAAAAGTTGTTCATGGAGAGCAGTTAGTCACAAAAGCGCATGTGGGTCCCTTATTCCTCTTCAATTCTAAGCAGTGAATATATCCCGTGCTTCCAAGGAGACAAATTGTTTTAATTTGCTAATATTTTGGGACTCTCCAGGACTGCGAGAAGCTAATTTCCAAGTTTTGGGAGATCCCTGATAGAATCTTAGGCAGACATTTTCTAAGATTATCTCTGAGACAAAAAAAAAAAAGCAAAATATCAATTTCTGCACATGATTCTCATGCAAACCATACAGTCCATTCAGGCACGTTCTTTCCCATTCATTTTCTCTTCCTCTTTCTCTGTCTCTCTCTTTCTCTCACTTTCTCGCTCGCCTTTTTATTTCAATTGATGGGAAACATGAACAGAGTTGTACTCCCCTGTGGAGTGAATGGAAGCTGGGAGATCAACACCCTGTTACAGAGAGGCCGTGTGACCTTCGCCAGGTCCTTGGGCTCTCTGAATTTCACTCTGCTTAGTCATCAACAAATTTGCTCTTCTGCTGATGGAAATTTGGCCAAGAATTGTGAAATGAATGTCTGAGAAGTCTTCTTGTTACTCCCGTAACAAAAAGCTCTATGTAAAAAGAAAGTAACGTGCTTGTATCTAGAACTATCAAAGAATTTCTTCTTTGGCTAGTAAAATAATCATAATTAATGGTCATCTGTGCATTTTCCCTACAAAACCTTTATATCAGCGTTTAAAGGAAAAACTCAGATAGGACTAAATGTTCTTTTTTATTTTAGCAAATAATGCTAATGTTCTTTTTCTATTTTATACACATATGTATACACACACACAGTCCACAGGCACACACAGACACATATATTAATCTTCCTATATGTGTAGAAACAATGTATGAAAATATGTTGTAAATGTTTTTCTTGCTTCAGTGTTTCTGCATGGGTTAAAAATGTAACAAAGTAAAATTTAAGCTCTTTCATGCAAGCATTCGTTCTTTAATACATAAATTTTTATCAGAGTACTGCTTTAAGGTAATACTTTTTCTTGCTTTCTTTTTTTAAAATTGAAATTATTTAATGAGAGGCTGGAATAGTATGTACTTCTTTTATGAACATGTAATGTAAAACTTTTAGAGACTTGCTTTAAATAAGAAATTTGCTAAGATATCTGAACAGCTGTATACTGGTTTCTAGATTATCAAGTTGAAACTCAAATGTAAGTCGTGTGCTTTTTTTAAACATATCTTGATGTGACAGAATTTGTCAATAAGCAAATATTATGCTCACAAAACAATTTTTTGGAGAGTATCATGATAGAAGCATTTCACAGTACACAAGTTGTTCAACTTGAACTCATAAAACATCATATTATTTATTTGTCTTTTCCTTTGAAAGATAGTTAATTATTGAAGCATTGAGAACATTTTACATTCCTGGCTTGTGGTTGTGTCTTGCAAACGTTGAGACTAATGAGAGCAAGTTCTCACCCTAACTCTGAACTTGCTGACTTATCTGATTTAAAATCTGAGCATTTGAACATTGGTGAGTTATTTTAAATAATGATTCTATTTTGTTGTTGCTGCTGTTTCATGAAGAGTGATTTTTTTTTTTTTTTTCAATTCAACAGAGACAATGCCTTGCATCTGATGTAGGAGAAAAGGAGTGATGGGTCTGGCAGACATATATGGCATGTATATTTATTTAACGGTTTGCTATAATGCGTATTATTAATGATGACAATCATGAACTCGCATGCATTGTTTATTTTGTAAATACACATAATGGAGCTTTCAAAAAAGGAGATCAGCTGCCCCTTGCAACGATGGCCGTCTGCTGTGGAAGTAACTACTCAGAGACCCTTTGTGACTTGGGTTCCTGACCCAGTCCCTTTCACTACTTATGCTCTTGGAACATTTTGTGAAGTCCATCTGTAATTTCCCTGCTCCGAGCGTCTAAAATGAACCACAGGTCTATGTTACATCTACATGGTAGATTAGATTTGAGTATCTATAAGTGGATTTGAACATCAACAGTACCTGCAAAACTAAATATGCATTAAATGCCATTAAGTTGTGGTCATAAAATGCAAAAAGGATTTCTGAGTCCTTGGGGGATTGGGGACACTCTTCAGACAGGACATAGGTTATTTGATTAACATGCACCTGGAATCTACTTTGTTTTGATTCTGAAGAGCAGAAATAAAATGGGCAAAACTCTACATGAAACCTGACGCATCTCAGTTTATTTTAGTACTTTTAATTTTTATTTTACATTTTTATGCCAACTTTTAAAACTTCTACTGGACATTTGGGCTTCATTTTGACCTTTCCATGCTCTTTCTCTCAATCTGAATTATTTCGTTTTAGTGAAAATGGAAAGAGTACAATAAAAAGAAACTCAATCCGAGGGGCACATCTATTTCTGCATTAATTTCGAATTTAATTGTGTGCTACCTGAACTCTGGGACAACCAGTTTGGTGTTTATATCTCCCTCTCATTGAAAGTCCGAAAATCCCAGGGAAACATTCGGAGGAAAGGAGAAAATGTTTGTTTTCATAAGTTTTACAAACCTGGCTGTAATAGATCTTAAAAGGGTGTCTTATATAGTGCAGAGACGCTAAATACTACATCTGCTTTAAATATTGTTGGAAGTCTCAGGCCTTTGTGGAGAGGGTTTGATGCCGTCTTTTGTTGTAGGACAACTAGTGTACTGTGTGATGCAGGGGAGTTGCTAGTTCAAAGGATATAGCCTTACTTCGGGTTTCTTTTCTCTCTTTCTTCCTTTCTTTCTTTTCTTCTCCCCTCCCCGGCCACTACATCATGGTTTTTGCTTGGGGGGCTTTAGTTTTAAGCATTCACATGGAACGCCCAGTCTTTCTTCTTTCAAGAAAAGACAAGCCCTTTATAATAATAATTATAAAATCTGCAGTAAGATTTGTAAATTAAACATACATGAAGCTATATTGGATACTATCACAACCTTTTGTCTTAAATTGGGTGAATAACTCTCAACTTTGTGTTTGTGGAATGGAAGGTATTTATAGATATTAATTACAGTCAGGCTAATTTAAAGTATCCTTTATTAATTTTCTTCCGGTTTGACAATTTTCAGGAATAATTGCAGCCACCTACATGCACAGTCTTCACATAATATTCTTAATTGTATTAAATATCTACCCCCCCACTCAGTTTATGTAGCATTTTAATATACCTATTTTATTCAGCAGAAGTCTAAAGGCTTCTATTTATTCAAACTGAGCATTAGATCAGAAAGTGAAGAAGTCAGAGACCCAGGAATGAAAGCAGGCCTTCCCTATTTCTCCCACAGTGATTTCGGGTAGGTGACTGTGTGTTTGCTGAGAAATGGAGTGGATGGGATATTGACAGTTTCCTATCAATAGCTAGACCCTAGAGGCCTGGCTGTTTGGGCCCACACTGATTGACTACTCTTTAATAGACATATAATTGTTGACAAATACCTTCCAATAGACTGTGGCAGCGCCCAGGCAGACAAAGAAGATTTCAGAATGATAGAGACCGGAGCTGAGCCATTTGGTAGAGGCAGTGCCTTACAGAGGAAAGGACTTTGCACATAGTGAACTTACTAAGGGAAACCAGGTCAGGGCATCTCTGTGGCCAATCCTGAGCAATCCTACCAAAATCGAGAAATTAAAAAAGACTCATTGTTTCCGTGTATCACAGTGTTTGCTGGAGAGGGATGAACACAGACCGATTGTGCAGTTTTGTATCCAATCTGTTACTTTGTCCATGTTTAAAAAATTATATATAGGGAGAGAAGGGTGTGTGTGTGTGTGTGTGTGTGTATGAGATTTGATACCTAGAATATTTTTTAGCTTGTTTATGGCATTGTAAAACCTATCAACCTGATTCTTCCAGGAACACAATAGGCTATTCAGATAATTTCAAAGAGTCTTGGACAGTAATGAGAATTATGGAAAAAAATTGATTTTAGACATCAGCCCCATTTACAACTGAAGTATCAGAGGAGCTTGGAGATGTCCCTATAAGGCTGATGCATCCAAGAGTATTCGGGAACCTCCATCTCAGCCTCCGCGGCTTGTCTGGCCAAGCTTGCCTTCCCAGATCAATGCCTGGCTGAGAAATAGCTCTTGAAAGTTTGCCTCACAGAATGCGTTCTCTCGTCCTGTTCAGTTTCAGTAAATCTCCCTCCTTGGGGGCTTACTCTCAACCACAGGAGGCCACAGTTGCTTTCAGTATGTGACAGGAGCCTGCTGACAATGGGACTAGGTGATCTCATTTAGATCTGCAAGCTGGTGTAAGCTTAATAAAATAAAATAATAAAATAAAATAAAATGTAAACAGTTAAAATGCAACTTCAGCCTCATTGTTGCCATCATACACCAGAGAGAATAGCAGATTGAGCCAGGCCTAATGTCATCTGCGAGGTAGGTTCCCTTATACTGTCCTGTGAACGCGCCGGGTTGACACGGCAGGCCCCCTACTGACATCCTGCATGAAACTGAACCAGCTCGTGCCCAAAAGACCTTGAGTCCTGCCTTTGATTCTTATTGATCGAATACGCAGATTAAATCCCACATCACACAACAAGGCAAAACCCGAGCTTTCTCTGTCAACTTCTAGGAATCCCGGTGAAGCCCTTTCTGAATTATCTTCTTATGCATGAAGGAGAGCTGGAGTGCACATGTATTTCAGGAAGATATACATGGTGGGCAAGCAGATACGTAGGTCTGATAGCTCCCAGGCTTTGTGGCAGGAGGATGAGACAGATAAGAATGTTGTGCTTGTTACCTGTTGTCAAATTCAAACCCATAGTTAGGATTCATTTGGAGAGAAGAAAAGATTATTTTTGAAGTTGCTTCTTTGCAATCTGTAAGCATTCCTAAACAGGCAGGCTTCTGCAAACAGCTGCCTCAAAATGTTGTGTGTGTGTGTGTGTGTGTGTGTGTCCATTAATTCAGAATTACTCCAATTACAAGCTTTTGATGCTCTGAAACCCTCTCTCTAACCCAAAAGAGATGGAGAGCCCTCGGACCATCCAATCAGATCATTTTCCCTGCCGCCTGCAGCAGATGTAAGCAATTTACTTTTTTATTTCTGCATATTCAGTGTGAGCGGAGCTGTTGGGGACCTTTCACCCCAGAGCCTGCAGGATTCTAACCCTATCAAATTAAAGCATTTTGCTCACTTATTCCCAAACGCTTTGCTGGTGCTAAGCAGACATCCCGCTGCATAGCAATGGCGGGTGTTCGTGTCCACTCATAGCCCCAGCCTAATCAGAGGTTATTAAGGAAAATATACAGTGCTTTAATTTGATGAGATTGGTTATAGGTAGTGCAGTTAAAGGTCACACTCCTGCGTGTATCTCCCTCCGTCTCTGTAATATTTTCTGCTCGCTTGACAATCCTGAGCTGCAAACAATAGGCCAAGGCGACACATTTATTTTTGACATGCTGTGATGGGCTCAATAGGGATAAAGATGAATTATTTAAGGATTGCATAAACAAACATCCTGGGCCAGGTTTTGGTTATATCTTTCACTTTGTGCTCTGTGTACGCTGTTGCCTTAAAAGAACATGTTCGAGAAATGAGCCTCCTTTGGGCAGGAATGCATTTAGATGGAGGACCCAGATAGGCTGCTGCCAGATGGCTGGGTCGCCCGCCTAACTCCTGTTGCTGGCTGGGCAGGGAGGGATGGTGGCTCCCAGCTCCCAGGGAAAGGTGCCTCTGAAGGACTGATTTGCTCTTCTGACCCTGGAAACTTCTCCACCTGCTGTGAGCTAATTGAGCTGGCCTGTCCGCATCCATAGGAGTGGTGGGGCCACTGGGGGCCCAGGCTGGCTGCTTATATGTGTCCACCGCCTCATCGAGAAGAAGTCAGGTAATGGAAGGTGGCCCAGTCTTTCCCTGGCAAGGAGAGAGAATTACCCAGATCTCCCTGCTCTTTTGAGGGTTGATTTTCATACCAAGTTTTCTGTCTTTCCCGGAGAAGCCCTTTCTGATCTTAGCACATCCCAGCCTTGGGGAGGTACAGTCCCAAGATGAGAGTCCTGCTTCTTTGGGGTGCTTAGGCATTCTCAGTTTCCCATTTCAGACACATCGTCGAAGGCACAGAGAAAGGCATAGGAAGGAACAAGGGCAACTTCTAATCTTCTGTCGAACTTAATGGTTTTTGTGTATGTGTCCCTGTAATAGAACAACTGCAGGCTGATTTACCTAGAAATTTACATGAAAATTGCTTTATGCAGCTGTATGTAAAAATTCAAGCCGCACAGTGTCACTGTACCGTGCAGGTCAAGGCACAGCCCGGAGTATTATAGCCCAAAACAATTTGTTTTCAGTCATGGGAGGAGGGGGAGGGATGCAGCAGGATAGGGGGCCGAAGGAGGACACTTTGGGGGCTCTTCAGGACAGCACTGTGTTTAGGGAAGCAGCGAGGGCAGAGGGACACCCTGCCTCCTCACTTTCTGCCCTGAGAGTGCTCCCTGACTGGCATCTGTCTTTAATGTCTTTTTTTTCTTGAACTTTTAATATTTTAAAGCAATATTGTACCCGATTTATCATCCTACTCCCCAAATATATTACCTAATGACAATACTAAATTATTTGAAAGTCTTCCCCACTTGTACTGAGAAATACCAGGGTTAACGCTGTTTAAGAAATGGTTGCTGTGTGCTCCTGGAGACCGGTTGACAACTCCACAAAAATCTTCTCTCCATATGTTGTTTTGTTTTCAATGTTCATATGCTTGAAATATGATAAGTTGGAGATATTAGAGAGTTAATAAAATAATAATAATCATAATAATCATAATATTAAAATAGAGGACTTTAGAGCAATTTCTCATTAGGAGTTTGGGGGAAGGCAGGGTCAGCTGTGGGCAGCCTCCTGGGTCTGGCTCAGGTCTAGAGGAGGTTCCTTTCCTGCCTGCCCGTTGCAACAGCCACGGGACGCCAGGAAGTTGTGTGTGATTCTTCAGGAGCCCTTACTGCATCTACAGTTCGGCATGCAATGTGTTTCCCACTGTGTGCACGTGGCCCCGAAAAGGTGGCTCTGCAGCCTGCAGATCAGAGAACCTGTCAAAAATCTCTGCAAAGATTTCGAGATGCCTCCATGTGCAAGAAAATTCAGCCTCTCCTCGGATTGCAGAGCCTATGGGCCTGGCAATGAACTTCCCAGATTTCTAAGGAAAAATTCCATGAGCTAAAAATGCTGGCAGCAACTTTGTAGTTCTACTTAATGCTTTATAAATTTGGGTATGTGTGCATATATCTGCATTCATTAAAATTCTTTATCATTGCTTTATGCTATTAAATGTTTTCGTGAAGACAGTTAAAATGATGAGTGCCATTCTCTATAGTTACATGGCTGAGTGAGTATCTTTATTTGGAACAATTAGTCATAACTGGGACCTGAGTGGTTCTGAGAATGCCTTAGAACTGGGTGGGATGGGGTGGCTGAGTGAGAGTGAGGGCAACCTCTTCAATGGGATGGATTTTGTCTCTTCATCTTTCTGATGACCCTGTCTCAGGACTTTGCCCCCTTATTTCTGTTGCTTCTCGTTTAAAACGGATCCCTCTGGTTTTTGTCATCATTTTGCTTTGCTTAGCTCCAGATTACATTTCCCCGATACAAAGCACACCTGAAATCAAAAGGCAAATGAAAGGCCCACTAGCCATTCGTGCATAACATGCAAACCAATTTTTAAAATTATTTGAGTTTCAGTCTTTTAATTTTAGGACCATAACTTTGCCATGAGTAGTACTTTAAATTCTTGCCCTTATTTAGGTATTTATGGAACAATTAAGATAGGTTACTACCCTTCCTTGAAGGACAGAAGGCAAGCTATAAGTCAGCTGAGAATATGCTTTTTTGGCAAATATCTAAAGTGTTACTTTGACGGAATATTTTCTAACGTTGTAGGACCTTAAAATACAAACCTGGTTATTTGGGAATCTGTAGAATTTAAAGTATGAAAATATTTGATGAGTTTATTCTTATAAGCTTTATAGTACAAGGAAAAATGGTTTCAGTTGAAAAGTTTGCTGTTATTGGTAGACAGATCTTACGGGGCTGGGTAAAGAATTAAACTGACTTTGCAAGTTGTCGAGCTGATTACACAAATTAACTAGGAACAAATACTTAAATTACTTCTTCTATTGGCTTATCTCTTCAGTTGTATTCCAGAATATTTTTTGAAAATTGAATATTCCTTTAAATTGTCCTCAGGTTGATGTCATTATAGTATAATCACCAGTCTCATAAAGTGGCTTGATTATTGTGCTTTAGCAGACAATGCAGGGTTATGAAACCTGCATCTCCCATCATGATTTCTCACGTGAGTTCCACATCATTGAGCCCCTTCAGCTGTCACATGCATCAATGACTGCATCATGTTATTGAACATAACCAGGTAATCAGGAGAAACAGAATGGAGAAGTTTTCTAAATTTAGATGAAAAATAATAATAAATTCCCAAAAAGGTTATTTCTAAATATTTCTAATAAAATATTTGAGTTACTCTTGGATATTTTATCGTCTATGTTGAATACATGCTACATCTAATTTCAAATAGATAATTTTACCTCCCTCAATCCTACAAAGAAAACAAATTCCAGACAAACTGTGTTTGGAATTTAAATGTTAGAAGGTGCTTCAGTCTAATAAATATTTTCCTAATATGTTATTGTGATTCTTTCCTTGTGTGAACAGGTTACTTTTGAAGATGATGACTTTCATGCTGAGACGCTCTCCACGTAATTCTGAAAAGGGCGGCTAGGTGGGAGTGGTGCCAACAAGGGTGGTTCAGGTCTGTTAGATGAACTAGGTGGGATCCAGAGGTTGCGTGATTTCCATCTATGAATACGGCTTCCCACAAAATAGAGCTATTTGTTAAAGCAATAAATCAAATATTCCATTAATTAAAAATTTCCAGTGTTTTATCTGAATCTAAGAAGAAGTGCAATTTGAGAAGTAGAAAAAAAGTCATTTAGGTATGTATAAAGGAAATGCCCATCTGAAGCACTTCGGTTGTCGGTTGTCTTAGTTGCTAATCATTTAGCTCTGCTAGGCTTGTGTTACCATCAGGCATAACAATGAAAAGTTACTAAAGCACACATGTTTTACTCTGCTAATAAAAAATAATTCCTTTTGTAGGCATCTACTGAGAAATTAAAAGAAAAAAAATCAGAAAATTGATATTCTAAGCCATGAAAAAGACCTCCCCGAAATTCCAAAATTTGACATGTGCTAAACAAACTTAAATCAACCTATTCAGCAATTAAAATATACTATTGCAAATATCAAGCAGGTCTAGAAAGAAATTATGAACACAATTATTTTAAAAAGAGAAAATGGAATACAACTCATAAAGACATTGGATGCTTCCAAAACAGTAGTAAAAAGCAAATTCATAGCATTATTAAACAAAAATAAAATGAAATGAGTTAATCATTATACTCAAGAAATTAGAAAAAAACTCTGTAAATACAAAGGAGCAATATTGGTAAGGAATAGAATTGACAAGCAAATGGAGAGGTAAATCTAAGACACTAGTTTTATAAGGAGAACAATTTCAAGATCTATGTCTGGAATTCTCCTTAAGATAATAAGATGGCTAGCTCAAATAAAATTAGAAGTTAGAAATGATAAAACAACAAATATAAAGGAGATAGAAATTATAAGACCTCTAAATCTATGCCAGAATGTTGAAGCACTCAATAAAATAAATGATTTTCTTTTTTGGAAAATATAAAATACTGATATTAATTCTAGATGAAAAAATATTCTGAGTGCACTAATACCATTTTTAAAAGCATAAATGAATACTTACAGATTTTAAAAGGCTAGAATACAAATAAATTGAATCAATATTTAAAATAATGCAACATAGAGCTTATTCCAGGAATGCAAAAGGGATAAATACAATCTTACATGTAATTATTTTATAAAACTGAGACTATACATATTGAGTGACTAATATACATATACTTAACAATACATCTCCTGTATTCACATAAGATTCAGAAACAAGACATGAATATTGATGATGTCCTTGTTATTATGGAGAATGTGATAAAAATTAAACAATCAAAAGATAAAGTAACTGAATAGTATTTAGAAAAAGATTAACATTAATAAGATATTTTATTAAGGTGACTGAATACGACAGAAATAAATATGAAACTCTTATATGTTTCCTATATACTGTATAAGCAATAAACATTTAGAAGTATAAGGGGAACAGCTAATTCAGAGGAGAGAATTAATTGAGGGACACATGAAACCCTATGTTAATTAGGAGGTATTTTCAAAAGAGAGTATGGCTATTGCAGTTTCATGCTGATTTATTTACGGTTTTAACAAGTCATTGAACTCTTAGGGGCATTGTTTTGGCACTCTTTTTTTTGTTATTAGAAAGTTCAGTGGCTGAATGGAGAGTTGGAATAACCCAACCCCTGAACAAAGACTAAGTAAGGAAGACTTGCCCTAGTAAATAGTAATTTTGTTAAAAGAAAACTGGACATAATTTAGAAAGGCACATTGATATGAGCATTAGTAGAAGAGATCAATGAAAAAGAATAGAGCACCTTGAGATAGACCCTCCAATGCAGATATATTTCAGCAAATGTTTAAAGTGACATCACAAATTAGTAATTTTTTTTTCCAAACAAATGGGGTTGAGACAATTGGTATTGACAAAAATGAAGATCATGTCAATGTATCATTTCAACAGCCCTGGAGGAGTGAGGAGTCCTCCTGAAGTGGCATCAAGGTAGGAACACAGAACTACTATGCTTGAATTTATGGCAGAACATTCACATCTGTAATTGTGCAGATGTTGCAGAAATCCAGGCTTCCCTGGCTACTGTTGCACCCTAAATTCTCATCATCTGAAGTCTGTTTTGTGTGTACCCTAAAAGGACCTAGTCTACCACTCTTATTCTTTCCTTCAACCTTTGCTAATTTTTCTAATCTTGTCTTCTTGATTTCAGCAAGAACTCCTCCACATGTTCAACATTTTGTAGAGCATTCCCTGGGATGTGGAAAATTCTGCTAGGCTATTCCCTGAGGCTTCAGTGGAGGCTATTTTCTCTTATAGTCTCATTTTTCAGGATCTGGAGATGGAGTGTTTTCAGTGCCCATTCTGCAGTATTTCCTCTTCTTCTTGGCTAAATACCACAGCCTTTAGAACAAGCTTGTCCAACCCGTGGCTCACAGTCATGTAGCCCAGGATGGCTTTGAATGTGGCCCAACACAAATTGGTAAATTTTCTTAAAACATTATGAGACTTGGCCAGGCATGGTGGTTCACGCCTGTAATCCCAGCACTTTGGGAGGCCAAGACAGGCAGATCACCTGAGGTCAGGAGTTGGAGATCAGCCTGGCCAACATGGTGAAACCCCATCTCTACTAAAAATACAAAAAAATCAGCCAGGCGTGGTGGCAGGTGCCTGTAACCCTGGCTACTCAGGAGGCTGAGGCAGGAGAAATGCTTGAACCTGGAGGTGGAGGTTGCAGTGAGCCAAGATCGCACCATTGCACTCCAGCCTGGGCAACAAGAGTGAAACTTCATCTCAAACAACAACAACAACAACAAACAAAAAAAAATTGGTTTTTGTTTTGTTTTGTTTTTAATACTAGCTATCGTTAGTGTTAACATATTTTATTGTGGGCCAAGACAATATTTTTCCTTCCAATGTGGCCCAAGGAAGCCAAAAGAGTGGACACCCCTGGTTTAGAAGAAGAGTCATTCTGCAGTACATCCACTGTCATTCCTATATCCTAGGCACTCATTCCCTGCAGACTGAAGCTTCTTGTTCATAGTTTTACTTTATGTATGTGATTCTGTTACCATTTTTGGTGAACTCCCCATCCTCATGGATGGCTCATCCAACACATGGCCACTTGTTTTTTTGATCTCCTCACTGCGGGTGAATTTTACTTTTGCTCTACTTTGAACACACGTTGCAAGTTCACATCCTGGACTCTCACTCCATCTGAAATCTTAACCTTACCACACCTCTGCTTTTCAGCACACTTCCTCTGCTACCCCAGCCACTATCATTCTTGATCATATGGAGACATATTTTCTCTCTATCCTTCAGCCCCTCTTCTGAACTCTCTTTTCTTTCTTTCTCTTTCTTTCTTTTTCTTTCTCTCTCTCTCTCTCTTTTTCTTTCTTTCTTTCTTTTCTTTCTTTCTTTCTTTCTTCTTTCTTTCTTTCTTTTCTTTCTTTTTTCTTTCTTTCCTTCTTTCTCTCTCCCTCCCTTCCTTCTTTTCTTTTCTTTTCTTTCTTTCTCTCTCTTTCTTTTTCTTTTTTCTTTCTTTTCTTTCTTTCTTTTTCTTTTCTCTCTTTCTCTTTCTTTCTTTTTTCTTTTCTTTCTCT
>NW_012112253.1:4051445-4157890 GCF_000951035.1 Colobus angolensis palliatus
TCTTTCTTTCTTTCTTTCTTTCCTCTTCAAAAATACGCCATTATAATCATGGCAGTGCAAACATCCCTCTGTTTTGCTTATCTTGCAAAACTGCAACTTTGTATCAACCTAATTATCAACCTAATTGTATCAACCAAAGTAGAAAGTTGCCAGGGAAAATGACATAGCTGAACTGAGAGAGTTTACTTCAAATGTGTCTCCTCAAACGGACATCAAAGGTTTCCGGGAATCTTACTGGCAAGTTCCCTGGTAAGCTCAGGTATCCTCTATGGAAGATTATGTTTTTGTATCATTCCTTTTCTCCTCAACCTTCCTCCTGTCCTTTCACTCTCATTAGCTGACCTTGCCTCATATTTCCTATCTCACCTATGATTCTATCTACATCTTGTTCCTTCCTCTTGTTCCCTCCTGTTTTCCACCCTACGTTTTATTGGAAGACTGAAAAACCAACCACTTGTACTTTGGATTCTATCATCTCTTGCCTTCTCAGAGACTTCACTTTTTTATTCACATTCTTTCCTCTGTCACCAATTTTTCCTTCATTGCTGGATCTCATCCCTGAGCATGCAAACCTGTTATAATATGTACTGTAAAGAAAAAAGTAAAACCTAAGCCTCCTTTCATCTAATACCCCTCTGGAGAGCTTTTCATTTCTCTGCACACTTTAGAGCCCCAGTGGTCTACAGAAAGCTCTGCACTCACTCTCTCTGTTCTTTTCCTCCCTTCGCCTTCCACCCACAAAAGAGAATGAACTCTGTCTTCATTGCCTCGTAGAAGTGGTTTCTGGCCGGGTGCGGTGGCTCACGCCTGTAATCCCAGCACTTTGGGTCTCGAGGCGGGTGGATCACAAAGTTAAGAGATCAAGACCATCCTGGCCAACATGGTGAAACCCCATCTCTACTAAAAAAAAAGAAAAAATTATCTGGGCGTGGCAGCACTCACCTGTAGTCCCAGCTACTCAGGAGGCTGAAGCAGGAGAATTGCTTGAACCCGGGAGGCGGAGGCTACAGTGAGCAGAGATCTTGTCACTGCACTCCAGCCTGGGCGACAGGGTGGGATTTCGTCACAAAAAAAAAAAAAAAAAAAACCCAATTTTTTTTGTCTTTACTTCAGAGCATCATTTGAAATGTCCTCTCATTTTTCTAATTTTTATTCTGTCTCACTAGTCATTCTAAGTAACTTTCCACTATCTACAGTTTCTCTGCTACCACCCCCAGGACTCAGTCCTTCAGCTTCCTCTCTCCTGTGTCTTCTCTTTCTCATTGTTTTCAGCATGGCCAGTCCTATGATGTGGGACTGGGACTTAAGTACCTCCCATTTGCTAACTCCCTAAAACCACACCTCCAGCACTGAGGGCTTCCCTGAACTCCGGGCTAGGGTGTTCAACTGCCTACTTGGCACCACTACTAGGATTCTGATAGGATGTGACCAAAATGGAACGTATACTTCTCCCCCTACTCAATGCAGTCTTTCTCTTAACATTTTTTTTCTGCCCATTTCATCGTACCATGGTAAGAAGCTGCCATCTTCCCTCTTGCAGGGAAATCCTTGTATTTTTCCTGAGTTCTTCTTTTCTTCCATCTGTCCACTTCTCTCCATCTACACTGTACCCCTCCCCAGGATGAGGTCCACATCACTGCCTCCTGCATGAGGCCCACATCACTGCCTCCTGCATGAATTAACATAACCACACTCTCATCTCTCCTCATCCTCTTCCATCTCATCTGCACCCAGTGTAAGCAGTTCCTAGTCATACATCATGCCACTCTATTTATCTTACTTAAAGACCTCCTGAGAGTTTTCTAAATTTTGTAAAGCTTTGGAGCTTTCCTGAGTCAGGGCCTTTGCATATGCTATGCCTTTTGCTGGAGAGGCTGATTGCTCAGCCTTATGCATGCCTGGTTCCTTTCCGTCATGTAGGTCTCCTGGTCAAGTACCGCCTCTTCAGAGAACATTTTCTCCCCACCCTTCCCCTCCAGTGCACGCTGCCAAGCCCTGTTCCCAGCCACCCTGTTCTCTGTCCTATGGTCACTCAGCTGCCATCACAATTCGAAGTACTGTGCATTTCCCTTTCTGGGAATAAACATTACAGGAATAATCAGAGTTGTAGAATGAGATTTGTATAAAAGGCTGCCTATTTTTTTTTTTTTTTTTAATAATGGCAAAACATTAGAATCAGCTTAAACATTGACAAATATGTGTAAGGCTCAGGAAACTATAGTATATCTTGAGGACAGAGCATTAGTGCAAAGGCATTAAAATTTTGTTGTTCAAGAATGACTATTGGGCCTAGTGGCTCATGCCTTTAATCCCAGTACTTTGGGAGGCCAAAGTGGGTGAATCACTTGAAGCCAGGAGTTCAAGACCAGCCTGGCCAACATGGTGAAACTCCATCTCTAGTAAAAATACAAAAACAAACAAAAGTAACCAGCTGTGGTGGTGCATGCCTGTGTTTGCAGCTACTTGGGAGGCTGAAGTCACAAGAATCGCCTGAACCTGGGAGGTGGAGGTTGCAGTGAGCTGAGATAGCACCACTGTACACCAGCCTGGGAGATGGAGCAAGACTCTACCTCAAAAAACAAAACAAAGGAAAACTATTGACTTATGAATGATTATTTGAGTGTTTATTTTCACCTTTTTGCAGAACAAGCAATTCCATGTTGAACAACAATAGATATCTATTTAGATCTATTTATCTAGTTACCTATCTATACATACATGGATACAATGGGATATAATGACTAGTGTTTTCATTTTTGGTAGGATAATTCACAAAAGTGGAATTGTTATATCAAATAATTAGGATCTTTAACATTTTAACACTTCACACTGCCTATTTCACTATAGTGTTGTCAAAATTTATTGTTTTCAATCTTTTTTATTTATTTGCCAATCTCATAACTTGAAATGGAATTTTACTGTTTAATTTGCAGTTCTCTGACTATTACTAAATGTCAGTAACTTAAAAAGTTTCCATCTCCTAAAATTCCTTTCTTGTGTGTTTTTCTTTCTTCTGCATCCAAGGGTAGGACTGAGGAAACAGGAGAGAGAGAGGCTTCCACATTGGTCCAATGACAGCCTCACTAACTGCAGTTATTTACTCATCATTATTTTCATAACAGCTAAAATCTGCATAACAATTTTCTGTTTATAAAATACTTTCATATCCATCATCAAATATAGTATGAGGTACAAACCATGCACAAGATGGTCTGCAAAGCACAAAATTAGCTCATTATGTGTAAATATAAAGTGCTTTTTACTACTCTGAAGATTGCCAAGAGAGAATGTGTTCTTATTCCCCACTGCTTCTTTTAATAGTGAGTTGGGAGGAGCCATGAGTTGGATACGTTAATTTTTATGTTTGTGATCCTGCACCATCCTCAATCTTCCATTGCATAGTACCTTAAAGATGCCTATTCTTGATATCAAGTACTATTTGGGATGCATTTACATTTTCTATTTGTGCCCTAAAGCTTGCAAAAAGCATAACAGCTAAATGTGGCAATTTCATGCTTACTTTACAACTCTGCCTTAAAATGTTGCTGGTCTGGGACTGTGCAGAGAGGGAAGGGGCAGCAGCCCAAACACAAGAGAAAGGCAAGCTCTGTTTAACTTGATGTTTGCTCACTATGGCATGGCTGATGCAGCCTGGAAAAAAATACTGTGAGCCCATCATTTCCACCAAGGGACCAGGGCATGGTTTGGCATACCCATGCCACGATGCATCTACAAGGTCAAATTAAGAGAGGATGGCTCTCTGGGTCTAGTTTAAGGAGAAAAGAGCCCTCTGCAAACAAAACCTACCTCTTAAAAGGCTCCACGGGACACAGCATCTAAAGGTATTTGCCACAGTCTGTATATTGAAAGTCAAATAATTCTCATTCAGGAGCAAAGCCCATCTTCCCTTTTTATGTCTTCAGCACTTATTGACAAAAGCAAAGTTGAGAATGGCAAAGAGGGATTGTTCTGCTGTGGCTTTCATACAGAGGAGGCACTGGCTGTAAAGACAGAGCGTAATGATCCACCCCTCTTGGGAGGCATTGTGGACGGATCAATAAAATGCAGACATTGATACAGAACGGGCACATGGTATTCCTCACTCCCACATCCTCTTTCCTGGGGGCACTCAAAGGCTATTGACTTTGGGGATGTTGTCATGAGCTGGGGCCAAGGCAACATATGGTGGTTTCTCTTCCTTCTGCCTGCTCTGCCATCTTGGTTGTAAATGAAGGATAATAGTACTAGAGAATAGAGAAGACAAGGAGTCCATAGGGCCACCATGTCTACCAAGTCCAGGAGGTGCTATTTACAGGGGATACAATGTTAACGACACCCTTGGGGGCTGGGTAACACCCTATGGCTTGGACTCTTGAGTGACCTTTTCTTGTATCAATGTCAGTCAGAATGCTATTGATCATCTTCTTCAACTCCCAAAGCATCCATCTTCTTCAGGGAGGATATAGAGCATTGCCCCATGGCTGCTTTGGTCACACTGTTCTTGCCCATCGATCCACGTTGAAGGACACACTCCTCACTTCAAACCATTTCACATTCTATTCAGGCTTCATCAGCAATGAGAACTTAATTGAGGGAAATTAGATCTCCACAATCCTACACTGGAATATAGAAAAGTACGAGGACATGCACAGCACTCTGAAGGCTTTTAAAACATGCAATGCCAGACTTCGGTGTGCCACATGGAAATGCTTCACACTTGCATGCCTACACATTTTATCCTGTGAACTTTATCTTATCTGCTAAATAAGTTGTTCAGTGACTTTAAATAACTACTGAATTAAAAAATCTATAAGGTTACCCTGGGTTCAGGTAGTCATTTGCATTGAGGCAGTAGGGAGAGGCCAGGCTGGGATGAGCTGGTTAGGAACTAAACTCACAGGGGCTCTGCTCCTAAGAGGATGAGCTAGACCTATGTGACTTCCTCCTTGCAAAGGGGAGGTGACTCTGCCTGGCCTGATCTTTCAAAGGATGCTTTTATAGCCTTTGTTCTGATCATCCAAATGGATTAAAAAATTACAGTCATTTTAACTAGGTGGGTCTTTCTCATTTATTATTCATGTTCCGAGATCCATTTCTGATGCTTAAGAATAATGCAACCCTAGTCAGAGGCAGAAGACCTGACACGGGATCCTGGGTCTAACATAACTAGGCTGTGGAACCTAGGCAACTTATTTGATATCTTTGAGCCACATTTCTCACCCCAGTAATGAGGGATTAATTGGACGTAAGGAGTTGTTTTGTGATATTAGGTATACTATGCCATAAAAGAATACCTACATAATTCCTGGTTCACTTTAGATGCTCAGTGGAGATGAATTAGGCTGTGACTAAGAATGCAGGAGGAAGCCAGTATCTGGTGAGTGCAAAGGGCCTAGGGGTCATGTACAATTAATTACTCCATTATTCCTCAGTTGTCCCCAATGCTCTCCAACTGATAAACCCACCCTCACTCTTCCTGCTCAAATGGTATCAACCCACTTTAGATGTTTATTTTATTCTTCAAGATCATCTTTCCGCAAATATTAGATGCCACTAAGTTCTATGTGTTCAAAGTAGTTGAAAGTGATACAGAAGATTTAGAGATGAATTAGAAATTGACTGCAGACATGCCCATGTATGTTCATTGCAGCAATATTCACAATAGCAAAGACATGGAATCAATATAAATACCCACTAATGGTAGACTGGATAAAGAAAATGTGGTATGTATACACCATGCAGCCATACAAAGGAACAAGGTCATGTCCTTTGCAGCAACATGGATGGAATTGGAGGCCATTATTTTAAGTGAACTAACACAGTAACAGAAAGCCAAATGTCACATAGTCTCACTTCTAAGGGAGAGCTAAACATTGAGTACATATGGACATGAATAAGGGAACAACAGACACCAGGGCCTACTTGAGGGTGGAGGGTGGGAAGAGGGTGAAGATCAAAATCCACCTATGGAATACTGTACTTATTACCGGAGTGATTAAATAATTTGTACACCAAATCCTCACAACACAAGTTTACTTATATAACAAATCTACATTTGTGCCCCAGAACCCAAAATAAAAATAAGACAAAAGACAACCACAACAGAACAAACAAAGAAATTGACTGAAGAATTTATATTACGTGGGTTACCCATGAATAAAAATGTGTTATGGTATTGAGGTTGCTCATGCCGCTGATGGAGATGACAATGAAGGAGAAGTGAGTTTTAGTTTCCTTGGGCCACATCTTTCTAGGGATGAAGTCAGTTGTTCTCATTCGTATTTACATTGCCAGCCTCTACTATAGAGGTCTAGGAATCCAAGTCGAATGACTGAGTGTATAAATGAATAACCTCCGCCCAGCAGCTGCTGGGTTTACCACAGTGCCCCCACTCACACACACACTTGGACATTTCTCATTTGAAACCCTTTGAAGAACTGCTTGTTTCCATTCTGTTCTTTAAAGAGGTTCTTTTACAAATGAAAAACAGTACAAAGCTAAATTACAATATAACACATGCAGAAATTTTCCTGAAACGGCAAAAATCACAAATCCAACAACTGCAATAGAAAAGCAAAAGAGGAGGTGAAAGCAGCAGCTAATCAGGAGGCAGAGTGGAGATCTGATGGAGCTTCTACAAAGCTTTCTGTGCTAGAGACTCCTTCCAAGAGCAGCCTCAGGCCTACCTCCCTACTATGAAGGAAGCATTCAGAGCTACATGCACCTCAGAGCATGAGATGGATGTTTTAACATTGTGGCGAAAAATTATCTTTCTCTCTGTTCCAGATTTTGGTACCATGGGAGAAAGCCTTCTAGTCCTTGCTCTTATCCAGAGATGCTTTCAAGAAACAATAGAAGTTTATTTCCTATCATGGGGGCATTAGCATCACTTTGTCTTGTCTGTTGAGCAAGGCCTGAGCATGCTAACACCTGGGAAGCCTCAGGAAGGTTTCTGTGGGCTTTGTGTTCCTTAACCCTGAGGATTCTTTGCTTCTGAGATATGAGCAAGAAGGAATTTCTGCTTAGTAACTTCAGTGTTATCATTATACCTCAAACACTGAGTTCTCCATCTCCTGATGGGAAACCATTGTCTTACTTATTAACCTTTCCCCACAGTATCAGGAACCAGAAAGGGATCATTATTCGAGCTCTTCTAATTTAGAAGTGCCCCATGTTTTTGATCATCTGAAATTTCTTTTTTTAAAAAACAATTGGTGAATGATGTTAGCCCAAGATCCATGGCCCAAGTACCAAGTACACAGTACAATTTGTGAGTGTTTGCTATTTACAATATGTTTTTATATGCATAATCTTACTTGAGATTTAACACTCTTTTGAGGCAGGTGGAGAGGGACTGTTATCCTTATTTTATTGCCAAAGAGGAAATTGCTCAAAGAAGTCACTTGATCCACCAACAAGAATCCCAGGTCTCATAGAAATAGAGTTGGGGCATAAATCCAGGTTATCTATGATTTCTAGTCCAACGATCCCTATTACATGTAAGATTAGTTCTTTTCCTCTAGGGATTCTGAGTAGAAAGAACTAACCAATACTGAAAATATAAGTCTCTACTAGGACATTTTCCAGTCCTCACTTGTACTGTTGAATATTGGTTTGTTTCTCTATCTCCTTATAAAAGTCACTCAGATATTTGCTGACTCTTATTTTCCTAAGATACCACCACAGTAAGTAGATTAGCCAACCAACAGTTCCATACTGTTAACTATGTTCTCTTTGGAAGTGTTAAGAAACGAAGCTTGAATGGGATGAAGCACTGGGAAGTGAGGGCTGACCCCTTTCCTCCTCATGGCTGGGAGCAAGTTAACACTGGCCTTTGGCAGAGGAAACAAGGCTCCATGGCCCCCACAGAGGCTTCCAGCTACATTGACCTTTAGGACATTTCTAAAACAAAGCCAGCATTTGTGAAAGGTCAGCTGCCAAGAAGAGCAGAGAATATCAGTGAAAATGACAGGAAGAAGATAAACAAACTGGAAAACATCTGTCTCCAGTGTTTATCCAGGCTGGCGATTTTGGAATAATGGCCTATAGGGCTGATAGCTAGAGATGCTGGAAGGGGAGGTTCCCTGCCCTTTTCTCCTTACCGCCAGACATTAAGGGGACTTTTTAGAGTCTGGCTTACTTACTGACTGTTCCTTTCAATGGTTCTATTATTTATGTATGTTTTAATACTTAAAAAGGACCATGCCTGGAAAATATATTAGCAACTTGTAAATTATAATAATATTTCAAAGTAGTAAACTTGGTGCAGGGGCTAGGAGAAGAAACACTGATTTCTCCAACTACTGGTGTATACCACAGTTCATTTATTTGTTGAAGGGCTGGTCATCCCCGTTTAAGGAACAGAGAATCTGGAAGAACAGAGCTCAGCCTGTCCACCTAGCAAAGCCCAAAGCACACTAGTTTCATGACCCTGTCTGGGTTTTTCCCAATCTCTTTCTAACAGTTCTTGACTGACTAACTTTGTTCATTGCAAACGTCCTTGTTTTGGGGAACACATCTGAAACCCTTAAAATGGCATGGATGGTGTGAATATAGCTTGACTGGATTGTAACTCAATCTACCAGAGACAGTCACAAAGAACAAGGAGCTAGCAATGTTTTAGGTGTTTTAGGTGGCCGTTTATAGGAAATGTGCCCAGAGCACATGAGGGCCCAGAGTCCCCTGGAGGGGATGTACATGCTCAGTGAGCCCATCTTGAGCTTATTGGAGATTATGATTTACTCAGATATTATTAGGTGAATCTTATGGCAGCATCTATCATGAGAGACAAACTTCCTCTAGATTTACCATAAGGTTCTGGACTTTGTCTTTGAAATCAATATCATAAGATATTAATGTTTCTATATAGGTCAGTGCCAAAGATTTGCGGTGTGGCACTACTAAAATTTATTCATTTATAATAGCAGTAAGGATAATTCCTGGAAATTTTCACTCTTGCAAGAATAGCTGAAGGCCCTCCCCTTGTTAAAAAATGTGTCTTATTAGAATAGTGATATGCATATCCTGGGGGCTAAATCATTTTCCTTGAAATGAAGCAACTCTAACAATTAGATCTTGATGAAAAGTTGCCTATAACACTGATAGTAATTCTGTCTCCTGCACCAATCTTAGGAAATAAATTCTACTTAATAAGTGTTAGAACTTTTTAGGATTTTTGTGAAAGAGCTTAATAATATGTTATTCCTTTTGGTCTTATAATTTTAGTTTTTAAAATATTTATTTTCTATGTATGTATATGCACTCATATATAAAATGAAAATATAGTTATATTATATGTATATATATATTTGAGACTCCTATCCTTCAAACACATACACATACACACATACAGCTCTCAGAAAGCCATTTGTCATATAAACTTTTCTTTGTTCTTTCAAGGTTTTATCCTATACTAGTTGAGACTTGGCTTGGGGTGGTCTTTGCACTGATTTCTGTTTATACTTCTATATTTCCAATGCACTGGGATCTTGTCAAACACATGCATTATCTTTCATGGAGGAAGTGTAGAAGATGATTAAAAACACTTGGCTTGGGGTGAAGGTAATATGGTTCAAATCTTGGTTCTGCCATTTACAGGCTACATGGTTTTAGAGAAATCAGATAACGCTTCTGACTTCTGTTTGCTTCTCTGTGAACTGGTGTGATAATATCTACCATAGAGATGTTCATGTCTGTGGATGTCCAAGAGGCTGCTCAGGGTGTCATCTGAAGCAAAGTGCTAAACAGTCATGGCTATTGTTATCACTTCTGTAATTACAACAATAACTCATGAATCATGTTGCTTTTTTCAATTTATAATAGATTACCAACAATATTTTGTGCTCTCAGGAAGTTAGAATAGTATAGTGGAAAGTACAAGGATCTATTGTTTGAAAGCCTGATGAGTCTTATCTTCCAAACAATGAAATGCGAATGATAATGGTCTAATATCTGATGCTTTTCTTGCCCTGCCCCTTTAAAGTGTGGCCGTGAAGACAACTGTAAGTAAAGAAATAATCTAAGTTGATATTCTTCATAAATTGTAAAATGATCTCCAAAAGTTGCTTATTGTTCTTGCTGTACCTCCTTTTACTGGTATGTTAGGTAAGGTGAATTTACTTTGTATCCAGACCCATAAGTTATCAAAGTTTAGCTGTACATTCAGATGGAATAATTAAAGTTCCTGACAATAAAGTTATTTTTTGGTAATGACCCCTTAGAGCAATGTTGTCATAAAGTTTCAGTGGGGACACTTTGTGGTACACAGCAATTAATAATTTCTGCTGACTCGATGAGTTTTTAGAAAGTGAGACACTTCAATGTACGGCACAGGTAGCACCTTTAAATAGGTATTTTTTGGAGGGGAATCTTTTTGTACATTTACCATCAAAATCCCTGGATTAGGATCTCAGAGACTCATGTAGTTCGGGCTCTACCTCTTAACAGCTGATGATCTAAAGCAAAATGCTTTACCTACCATGCCATGGGTTCTTCCACTTCAGATAGTGGGAGTATTGGAAGCTAGCTGAATTAGATGTTCTTTTTTCTAAGACCTCCTGCAGATCAAAAACCAAATAATTTAGTGAAGACTGAGGTGAGTATACTTAGGTCCATGTGAATGTATGTGTATGTGAACATTTTTACTTATTCATATATTTGCTCAGTAGCTAGAAGGGAGTCTCTCATTTTGAGAGAGGGAGCCACTGAAAAAATGTATTTGATATACATTTGAAAAATTAAAATTAAGGTCAGATTATGCCAGTTTTTTAAAAAGATACAACCCTTTGGCTAACTCTACCGTATCCAAATCTGACTCTTAAAATGCAAAGACTCTGCTTTAAATCATAACTCTCTTAATTAGGGTCATTGCTACAAATGAAAACCGATTTAGGTGCTCGTCTAATAAGAAAATGCCAGTTACGGTATATTATCAACCCCGACTTGCCAGGCATTGAATTTCCTGATATGGTCTGCTGGGAACCTTAAATGAACAAGAGCAATTATAAACCTAAAGTCTGCAGCCATTTGTTGGCATTATCTCAGGATAATTTCCCTGAAACATTCATGATGAAATGCAAAGGTAGATAATTTAAAAATCCATTTAAAATATCTGTGGTATAATTTAAGCTAAGGTCTTTCTCTATAGTGGACATTATAGTGAGACTGTGCATTTTAAAATGGATCCTTTACAAGTGATCTTTTCTTAGATATCATTGCCCTGGGAAGTATTTTAAACAAGTTTAAATAATTTTCTTAACTATGGTGTGAGTAAAACAAAAACATTTGTACATTTGTACTATTTGTTTTCCATTTAAATGAAGAAAATCAAAAGAAGTTCACCTTGAAGAAAGTCTGCCAAAAGCTCATTACTATCCAGAGGAAAGGAAAAAATCAACAAGAACATCACTACCTTCTTCTCTCCTCTGGCTTTTTCACAGTGTTAATCTTCATGTTCTTTAGGTGACTTGAGTAGCAAAAAGTAAAGATTTGGTTATTCCATAGACATATACATATGGTGAATATGTAGAGTGAAAAAATGAATTTGATTTTATCTTTACTATTTCCTCTGTCAAATACTTTCTCCTGTGTCAAATAGGTCCCATGAAAACTGTAAGCAAAATAAAACAAAAGTGAGTCTTACAATAGGAAAACTGCTAAGATGGTAGATATATATATATACATGTTGAAATTGACAGATCTGTAACTTTTCTTTTTATCTCTCTATCTCTCCACCCACCTCTCTTTAATTTCTTTTCTTAAGTTCTTGAGCAGGGACTAAATATCAAAATTAGAGCTCAATTCAGATTTCTCAACTCAGAAAATATGGGTTTGTGATGGAAGTTCTGACACAAGCTTAGATCTAATAACCTATGAGATGGACCAATAAACTACAGCAATAGCCTATCACCAAGAACCATAACTGCTCAGAGAACAGAGCAAAATTTATTTTGTTCTTTATCTTGCTTGAGATCTCTAGCATAACACAGGTAATTTGGGACTTTTCTTCATAATGCAGGGACATCTCATGCTTAACCCAGAGAGAAGTCCTAGATTCTGAGAGAAGGCTTCTTTCCCTAACATCCTGTTCAAATGACCTCAAAGTGAGATTTAACTCATCTCTGAAGAAATTTAAATTGGAATAATATAGAAAAGGCCTGTAGATCTTATTTATGAATGATTTTGAAGGGAACCTCTTGATTAACAATGCTTTTCATTTCTTGGTATTCTATGTCTTTTTCTTCACCCTGGTGCTACTTGGATGGATTACTTCAAAAGTTGTGCAATAGTCATCTTTCAGAAATTTATTTTTAGCAGCTTCTAATTTCTTCAAGTTCCAAGTCATATCTCAGCCATAGTATTTCAATCACTTGGTAATGACAACGTGTTGGGAATGATCATTTCATGTTACCCACAGTAGGACAACGAATAGTGGCTGAAACTGCTGCCTCCCAGGCCCACGTTCTGACCCTTAAATTCATTCTTCTTCCATATATCACATGTCTCTTGAGTACAGAGTCACTACTATTCACATAATAAGGCTCATAGTTTCTGGCGCTGAACTCAGAGTCTTACATTTTTAAGACGGGCTTTCAGAAAGATGGATGCAAACAATTTCAGATTTGAGAAAATGATCCCTGGGTGACTACCCTAGACGCTGTGAATCTCCTACCTTCTTCAGACTGTAGTGGCTTTGATCCTAATTCAGCCTAGGGATTTTTGTCTCTTGTGTTTGCCCCGCTAAGGATTTAATTTCTCATGTGCCTTACCAAAATCTGGCATTGATGATTTTCCCTGAACTATTCTCTGCCTTACAGTTCAGTCATGACATCCAAGCTCCTACTCTCTCTGGGTTGTCACATTTATGTTTCTGAACACCTTCCGTTTTTCTAATCCCCAACAAACACCTGGGTCACATCACTCCATCTCACAAAGGGTGACTTTAGGGTTGGAATAAAACTGGTTTTTACCAAAAGCTGGGCAAACTATGCATCTATATGAAAAGCAAACTCACAGACCAAAAGTATAACTCTATCAAAAAATGAAACTCAGGGGAGTCGTGTATGCATATTTACAAATTATATACTAGAAAAGAAGAATAAAATATCAAAGAGTAAGAAGGAAACAGTGGTGAGTCAATAATACATCCTGTACAAAGATCTTTCTCTACTACTTTGTCATCTTTCTCTCAGCTTGTTGGTTGTTACAGTAAATAATTAGAGGCAGAGCAATTCTGATCCATTTTATGTGAACATTGTTAAAGGAAATAAAGGTGAAGGCAGACAAACATAAAAACGACTAAGAAACCAAGAACAGAAATGGCTAATTATAGAGCTGCTATTAAAATGTGTTTTTTCCTTTCTTGAAACAGAATTTTTGTTTGATAATTAACAGATCTACAGGGCCCATTACATTCTCAGACTCTGAAGGTATTGATCCTTCTGTGTCTTGCTGCCACATTTGTTCTTTCTGGATCTTCTTCCCCTGAGAATTTTGCTGATTTCATAATTGAAGGGTGGAGTGAATGCTGGGGAAGTTACCAGAGGTGACCCGCTGTGTGTGTGGTTGGTGGGGGCGCTGGAGGTTGCTACTCAGTCCTCCATGCAATTTCCCTGCTTTATTTTATTTTACTTTTATTCTTTGGTGATTTTCACACTTGAAAGATTCTACGTCAGGATACTGTTTTTAAAAAGCAAAAACATTCAGATGTACAAAATACATGCACTTAAATTCAAACACATACTCTATCACTGGGGATATATTCTTCCTGTACAGCAAATCGTTCCGTCTAAGCCAGATCCCTCTGTGTTTGGCCATTTAAAAGAAATGGAGAGCAAACAATTTTTACTATGCTGACCTCAGTTCACAGCCAGAAGCTCTTGGTTGCTGGTGAATTTGATAATGAGATAGCTCACCCCATTCCATAAAGAGGTTTTGCTTTGAGCAGAGACTTCCCTGCAAGGACCATCTTATTGCTTCTCTTTCAGGACCCAGGATAGAGCCAAGTGGAGTTCTAGGAGTTTTTTTTCTGGGCTGTGAATGGGGGAGCAGGGAGAGGCAGGCTTAGTTTTGAAGGCTTCTAGGTGCCAATTCGTCTCAGGACAGCCTTGTCGAAGAAGAATGGGATCTTCTATGAATGCTGTTTTGACTGGCAACAGGCAGTTTATGTGGCTTCTGATTCCATCCAGAGTTTTCCATTAGCAAATAGTTCCCACGAATGCTCTGACCAGTATAAAAACACGCACCAAGCCATCTGATCATAGGTAAGGTGCAGTCATGCAAGCCCAAATTCAAGGAATAGACATGGAGAAAATGAAGGACTTCTTTTCTTTTTATAACCTCCTAAAATCAGGTTTAAAAAAAAGAGAGAGAGACCTAATTTTAATAATAGAAGACCAATTTTAGTACTAAAGAGCAGTTCCAGATGGAATATACAGAGTGGAAGGATTTTTCTTTAAAATTCTGAATTTTCTAGAATGTGGATCTTACACACAGTAGGACCTCAGTAAGTTTTTGCTGGGTGATCATAAATTACATTCTCTGGGAGTTAGTGAAATAAGGAAAGAAAAGAGAAGGGGATTTAGTGTTTAATTTCTCTGCCTTATTCTACTCTCCTGTATCTTCTCCAAAGAGTTGAGACTATGATATTGGGAAACTGGTTATGTGGACGGGCCCTCATTCCTTTATATGGTCAGTTTAACAAAACAGATAGATGAGGGAGGAGGAAGCAGTTGTCCGTTGCAGGAGAATAAGGTCAGATCTATTCTGACAACCTGGCAATAGAAAACCTTTTAATTCAGAGGAAGGCATGAAATCGCACAATCTAACTGAAAGTAGTTCTTGAATGCTAAGAATTCATGCAGGGTGTAAGTTCCCTTGTGGGTTCACCCTTTCGGGATGTCCCTGGCCATGCTGGTCCACAGCAGATCACAGTAGACTGCTGATCTGACATTCTCATGTGTTGCCTGCCTATGTCACAGCTGTAACCTTAGCACCAGGGCCTGAGATTTATTCCTGACGTCTGGCACAAGTCATCAAGACAATACAGCCCAAAGTTGAAAGGCAGCAAGTGTGCCTATGGCTGTCACTCAAACCTCATCTATGTGCTGGGCTCCCTGCACCCTTGACTAACCAGCCTCGTTAGAATGTAATCTGAATGTCCTTATCTCTTTGGCCCTGTCTGTGGCTTGTTTCATTTTCCTTTCTCTTTTTGAGGCCAAAAGCCTGAACAATAATTTGATTCTTTATGTTCGGCAGTACTTTTAATGGTCATTTCTGAAGTTTAGCTGGTTCATAACCTCTGTAATCACAAGGCTTGGCATTTTTCTTCCTGAAGAATCTAAGGGAACAGGGAGGAATCTGTCCACATTCTCAGCCCCGACCATGCCTCCTTTCATCCTCCTCTCTCCCACACATGCCCTCGTGGCTCCGCCACTCACCCCCCAGTGCAGGTCTGTCAGTGGCAGCGAGAGGTCGACATCAAAGCTCGTTCCCAGCCAGCGGCTCGCCTCTAATGCTGGCATTATAGAGAGACATGGAGAGTGAGTGTGAGAGAGAGAGGGGCCAAGGGAGAGAGTGAGGGAGAAGTACTGGATCGCTTGAATGGCCTCTCACACAGAAGGAGCCTGAAGAATAGAACAAAACCCTCCATTCTCCCGCTCTTTGTAAGACTCTGGGGCAGAATGGGCATGTGTGGTGCACAGCCGGGTTTGAACTGCATTAGCACTCTTTCAGTTTACAAACAAGAGGCCTAATTTAGAAGAAAAATCTCCTATCTGATTATTTCTTTGTGCTCATCCATGTGGAAAAAATGTCTGTTCAGGGTGGGGGTGGTATTGAGGTGGCTTATTAATTCTTGAGGCTGAATGATGATTGTGAAGGGCAATTGGGAGATCATTATTCATCCTTAATTTCCAGACTTAAAAAAATAAATTAAGGATTGCTAGTTTCAAGCACTATATGAAAATATTAAGCGGATCTTATTGTCACTCTAACTAGCTTTTTCACAAGCAATGCAGCAAATACTTGTAGTATGTGATCAAATGCCTCCTTTCTCTTAATTATGTCTCATGGCAATATGAGGGGATGAAATTAGGGTCACTGATGGAGAGAATGCTTCAGATAACAGAATTTTTTGAAAACTTCTCAGTTTCCAGCAGCATGACAGGTACCGATCCTCTGAGTCTAGACTGCTCACAATGCACACCAGAGGTACCGCCATCAGATTTTTCAAAAGTGATCAGCTCAGATAAGTGGGGAGGAAATGGACAAGGCTAGACGATTACGTCTTTTTTGTTTGTTTTATTTTGTTATTGAGTCAGAGTCTTGCTCTGTTGCTCAGGCTGGAGTGCAGTGGCGCAATCTCGGTTCACTGCAGCCTCTACCTCCTGGGTTCAGGTGATTCTCATGCCTCAGCCTCCAGAGTAGCTGGGAATACAGGTATGCACCACCACACTTGACTAATTTTTGTATTTTTAGTAGAGATAGGGCTTCGCTACGTTGGCCAGGCTGGTCTTAAACTCCTGACCTTAAGTGATATATCCACCTCGGCCTCCCAAAATGCTGGGATTACAGGTGTGAGCCACCGCACTCAGGCTGGTTAAGTCTTATTGCCAGTTGATTCCAAAACTCTCTGCTGAGAAGGCTTATTGTTTTCTCAATAAAGAAGGAGAGGAAGAAATTTAAGATAGAAAATTCTGCATGGTAGGGGGAGAGTAATGTTTTCTTAAAACAATATTCCAGTTTTTTATAAGGTAGGTGAGGTAGAACTATGCCATGGAAGAAAATCTCTTCTGGCATTTTGGATATGAAATGTGTTTTAGGGAGAAATAAGATGAACCCAGACATTGGTTTTGGAATATGTCTGGTCTTCCATTTTAGACAGTCCTTTTGATCACTTTCACACTGGCATATTTTCCTAAATTCTCAGAATTTAGATACTTGTCAGTGTTATGACGGTTACTGAAATCCTACACAAAGTCACAGCCTTGGGAAAACAAGAGAAAAATCCAACTATTCATGGCTGGGGGCAGCCTCTTGTCTACAGGTAAGAATGAGAGCTGAGTTGGAATTCTGAACTTGGAGAATATCTTCACTGGAAATCTGAATTTAGAGATAATATCGTCAGCTCTCAACAGTTCAGATGTGTTCTTTCCTTGAAGGAAAGAAGAATGAAAAAATATTTTTTATCACATGTGACCACTGATTCATCAATGGGGGTTACCTAGAGTACAAGGTTAAAGGGAATGCTAAGATTGCACCTGGACTCAATAGTAGAGACGTGATGTTAGATTATTGACATCTGCTCTTGCGCATATGTTTGGGTATTGACAGGAACAGTGGCATGCACACTGCACTTTTTTTTTATTCCTGGATTGGGTTATCTAAAGAATCCTTTCATTCCCTGAGATCCCAGATACTACAGGGCTATTATTGACTTCTATTTTGTCTTGTAATTAATAATAAGGTGACTCTTGTGATTCAGCCTCGGTATAGCAAACACTGCTGGTCCTATCTTCGTTGACTTTATCTGCTTAGGAGAAAGCTACGTTCTGCCCAGTTTTTGTGGAGAGAGAGTTCATTTTGCTTAATGTGTTGGTGGTAGATCTATTATCCTGGCAGTGTTGTGAAAAAGGGCATGCTAGGCAATTCAGATCAAGAAAGTCTCTTTTCTAAGTCACAATTTGCTCAATTTTATTAGCTTTAATGAGCAATTCGGAAGAAGAGAGCATTATCTTCTGGTCTTTGTTTTGTGAAAAGGTAATGATTAGAGCTGTTCTATCCATGATAGGACAAGGCTGAGGGGAAAATAATAGCATGCTCAGTGCAGCATTGCAAAAAGATAGAGAAAATCTGCTTCTCTGATGAGGTTGTTCAGCTCTGAAAAAGCCAAGTGGGAACTGCACTATCTGCAGACTTCTTGATATGT
Organism: Colobus angolensis palliatus; assembly: GCF_000951035.1. Classification (NCBI taxonomy): domain Eukaryota; kingdom Metazoa; phylum Chordata; class Mammalia; order Primates; family Cercopithecidae; genus Colobus; species Colobus angolensis. The sequence continues at coordinate 4,069,372 of NW_012112253.1, forward strand.
GAGCTAAAATCTACTTATAACCTAACTCGAGACAGGTATAAAACATCAGTGGAAACCTGCTGGGTGTGTGCTCATGAAGAAAGGGAGGAGGTTCTGAGAGGAACTTGTAAAGAAAGGCACACTGGAAGAAATTAAACTTGTTTGCCTTTGGCCACTGTTGTATTAGAATGTGATGCTTGGAGCTTCTCTAGCTGTCTTGTAACCACAAGACAAGAAGCCCAGGTATAGATGCCTGGCTCTTACCAGCATTCTGAAGTGATGGTAAGCTGACTTTATTGAACAGTGAGATCAACTGTCTCTAAAAATAAGGTATCCTTTTTATTTTTTGAAATTGTATATTCCTTTAATTTTCATGGGACAATGAAACAAACAACAGGGAAGGATTTAATACAGAAATAAGCACATGTCTGTAATCTATGAAGGCTAAATGATATGATGAAATACTACATAAAAGATGGTTTCACCATAACTTTGCAAAAGTTCATTGAAGTCTATATAATGTTCATTAAGCTGAACATATTAACAGTGCACAACTTGATCAATTTTGACATAGTTATACACCTGTCAATACTGTTTTCAGTGCAAGATCTCTTGCAGGTTGTAATGGTATTATTTGGTAAACTTCAGTTTCCAATTAGTCATAGCTAGTATATTTTTCTGTATATAATTTATAATAATATCCCTTTTATGTTAGTCTTGTATCTGCAACCTTTTTAAACTCATTTATTCTGGATCTTTTTTTGTAGAAAATGACAGATTTCTAAATAGACAATATGTGATCTATAAGTAAACTTGGTTTTATTTCTTTATTTCCAATATGGATATCTTTTGTTTATTCTTCTTGCCTATTCAGTTGGTTAGAACTCCCATATAATATTGAATAAAGGTTGTGAGAACAGACATTCCTATCTTACGCCTAATCTGATAGAAGGAGACATTCAGTTCTTTATCATTAAATATGATGTTAGCTGTAAATTTTTCATAAATATCCATTATCAGGTTAAAAAATTTCCTTCTATTCCCGATTTGCTGAAAATTTTTATCAGAAATATTAAATAGATGGATTTTACCAATGTTTATGTTTGCATATGTTGAAATAATTATGTAGTTGATCAATTTTGGTTTGTTAATATTGTGGATTATCCTGATTCATCTTTGAATGTAAACCAACCTTACTTTCTTATGATAAACTCCACTTTTTTAATAATATATTATAATATCATTTGTATAAATTGTTGGATTCAGTCTACTAAAACATTGTCTAGCATTTAGGCTTCTATGTTCAAGCAGGATATTTTCTTTTTTTTTTTTTTTTGAGACCAAGTCTAGCTCTGTCACCCAGGCTGGAGTGCAGTGGCTCGATCTTGGCTCACTGCAACCTCCGCCTCCCAGGTTCAAGGGATTCTCCTGCCTCAACCTCCTGAGTAGCTGGGATTACAGGCATGCGCCACCACGCCTGGCTAATTTTTTGTATTTTTAGTAGGGATGGGGTTTCACCATATTGACCAGTCTCGTTCTCAAACTCCTGACCTCATGATCCGCCCGCCTCAGCCTCCCAAAGTGCTGGGATTACAGGTGTGAGCCACTGTGCCTGGCCTAGAACGATATTTTCTTTATTTGTTATTATAATTTATGTGCCTGAATTTTGTATGCTTGTAATATTAGCCTCCGAGATTACATTGGGAAGTATTTTCTCACCCTTAATTTTCTGAAAGAGCTTGTGTAGAATTAGTATTTTCTCTCCTTTAAATGTTTGTTAATATTCAGTCGTGGAGCCATCTCGGCCTGGGGTTTTATTATTGAGCAATTATTTAGGCATATCTTTAATTTCCTCAGCAAATATAGGGCCATTCAGATTATCGGTTTCTTTTTGAATGAGCACTGGTAGTTTGTATCTTTCAAGTAATTGATCCATTTTACCTAAGTTGTGGAATGTATTGACATCATGTCCTTAATATTTCTGTATTATATCTGTAACATCTGCAGAATTTAAAATGATGCTACCGTCTCACATTCATGGTATTTATAATTTATGAATTCTCTCTTTTTCTTTACTGATAAGGTTAGCTAGAGGTTTGTCAATTTTGCAGCTCTCCTCAAGGAACTAGATTTTGCTTCAATGATGTTTTCTATTATTTTTTAGGCTATCTATTTTATTTCTACTTTGACCTGTCTAATTTTCTTTCTTCTTTTTACTTTTGTTTTAATTTGCTCTTGCTTTCCTTCTTTTTCTTAAGGTGGAAGCTGATATGAATTTGGTATCTTTCTGCTTTTCTAATTTAAGAAGTTTCTTGCTATCCATTTTTTTTTTGGTAATTCTTGCTTTAGAAGCATCCCACATATTTTGACCTGTTGCATTTTTGTTTCCATCCAGTTCAAAATGCTTCCTACTTTTTCCTTTAAACTCAGTTATTGGGTGATGGGTTATTTTTATGTGTGTTGTCTTGTTTGCAAATCTTTGGAGATTGTCTGGATATCTTTGTGTTAGTAAATTTTAATTTATTTCCCTTCTAGTTAGAGAATACACTTTGTACCTTTTGATTTTTTAATTTTATCCACATTTTTATGGCTCATAATACAGTCTGGCTTAGTAAATGTTCTCTGTGCACTTTAATGTGCATTCTTCTATTTTTGAGTAGAGGTTTTATAAGTTCCAATTAGCTAGAATATTTTGACAGTATTGGACATCTTCTACATACTTACTGATTTTTTGTCTAATTTTTTGTCACCTATTAAGGAAGGTTAATTCAATCTCCAACTATAATTGGAAGTTTTGAATTTCTCCTTAAATTTCTATCAGTGTTTATTTTCATATTTTGAAGCTCTGTTATTAGGTACATAAACATTCAACATTGTTATCCTAAATATCCTAGGATTGAAATATATCCATTTATCATCAGGAAATGTTCACCTCTATCCAGAGTGATATATTTTCTATGAAACATGCTCTATCTGATATAAAATAGCCACTCCGACTTTATTTGACTATTATTAGCAGTGTGTAACTTTCCCTATTTTTTTCTTTTAATCTATTTTTGTCTTTATATTTGAAATTCATTTCCCATAGGTAGCATAAAATTGGATCTTGCTACTTTATTCAAATAATATTTTCTAGCTTCTTAATCAACTTTTTAGACTATTTAAGTTTAATGATTATCAATATGATTGGATTTACATATACCATGCTTCTATATGTTTTGATATGCTACATCTCTTCTTGGTTCCCTTTTCCCTCTTTTTTCTACATTCTTTGGGACTGAAACTTTTCTATGGTTCCCTTTATCTCCATCATTAGTTTATTAGCTGTCACAGTACTCTTTGTTAGTGGTTGCTTTAGGGTTCATAGCATGTGTTTTTGACTTATCAGTATTGATCTTCAAACAGTAGCACATAAATTAATACATACTACAGAAATCTTACATGTTACTCTTCCATGTCTGTATTACCCTTTATTATTGTTTATTACTTCTACATATGTTACAAACCCTTTAAAATATTACTATGTTTTAAATAATCACATTTCTGTGCAGATTAGAAATTATAATCAAGCTTATTTAAATTAAGGAGAAAAATATATATTTACCCATGTAGTTGCTATTTCTGGTGCTCTTCATTAGTTTATGTAGTTTATGTTCATATGTCTCTCTGGTATAATTTTTCTTCTACCTGAACAACTTTTAACATTTATTGCAGCATTACTCTGCTGCTGCTGAATTCTCTCAGCTTTTGTTTGTCTGAGAAGCACTTACGTTTTGCTGGGTATATGATTCTAGGTTGAGAGACTTTTTCCATGTTTAGTACTTCAAAGAAACTTCACTGTGGTCTAGCTTGAATTATTTCGGAGAAATCTGCTCTCATTTAGATGTTTGTTCTCTTGCAAATAATCTGTTTCTCTGCACCCCCCCACCCCCTCCAGCTGCTTTTAAGATTTTTTTTTTTCATTACTTCTTTAACAATTTCATCATGATATATTTTGGTAAAGTTTTCATCACTTTTCTTTATGCCAGGAGTTATTTGAGATTCTTGGATCTGTGGGTTTATAGTTTTTATCAAACTTGGAAAATTTTCAGCCACTATTTCTTTAAATAATTTTTCTCTTTCCCTTTCGTTTATTCTCTCAGGGACTGCAGTTACATGTATCTTAAGTCTAAGTTGCTTAAAGTTGTCGTATGCCTCACTGATGCTATATTTACTATATTAAGTCTGTGTGTGTGTGTGTTTTTATCTTGGATTCTTTTGTATATTGAAGTTCAATAATCTTTTCCTTTTTTATATCTAATCTACTGTTATTTCAGTCCATTGTATTCATCATCTTGTACATTATGCTCTTTATTGCTATAAATTCAATGATCTATTAAAACATATATTTATATATTTCTTGTTAATATGGACAATCTTTACTTTATTGAATATATAGAGTATAATATAATAACTTGTAATGTGTTCTATTATCTTTGTCATTTCTGGGTCTATTTCTATTGATTTATGTTTCTCTTAATTATGGGTCACATATACCTAATTATTTATATACCTGTTAACTTTTTATTGAATTTCAAATTTTGTGGAATTTTCCTCATTCATTTCTGGATGTTTTTATATTTTGGTAACTATCCTTCTGCTTTGTAGCGTGATCATCTCATTCAATTTACCTGGAAGTGTCTTTTTAAAAAAACTAAACATCCTACATCCAAGGAACCTTTCTATCCAGAGAATAGTTTGATGATTATTCATTCTAGTTATTTGGAAAAATTCTGATCCATTACAGCTTGCTTTTAAACTTTATTAACCGGATTCAGGGCATCATTATTCTAAGGCTAAATTTGCTCCACTACTGAGGCAATACGCTTCTCAGTTGTCTGCCTGATTATTTTTGAATTATGATATTTTTCTGTCTGGCAGTGAGAGCAATAACTGTGTAAGCTTCAGGGATGATTCCTATTGCTCCTTTTAGGTGGTTCCTTCTCTGATCTTTGTTTCTTTTTTTCACACACATGCACCCAGAAGTACTTAGCTGAAGTATCAAGTGTGACCCTTTGCTAATGTCTGGAGCTATCTATGCAGCGCTTTCTTGTCTGGTCTGCTGCCCAGTAGACTTTAGCTGATTTTGTCTCTCTAGAATTCTAGTATTGTCTCCTCGACTTCTGGAGACCAGTAGACTGACAGGTTCTCTTTTTCTGCATTGTGGCATGGCAGATTTCTATAGGCTATAAGCTGGGGAAATCACAGGGCTCACCTCAATTTTTTTCTTCTGTTTCAGGAATCACTGTTTGTGCTGCCTATACCTATTGTCTGAAAACTTGTGTTTCATATCCTGTGTTCAGTTTTACAGATGTTTCATGTGGGAGGGTAAATTCTACCAATGTTAGTTGATCTTCACCAGAAGCAGAAGTCGTGTGCTATGTTTTTTAAAGATCTTTTTGCTGGGTTGTCTTTTGTTTATAGGATAAAAATCCTAACTGATATACATTCCTAGCATGGTATTTTGGGAAGAAAACTGGTGTCAGTGTCAAAAGACCTGGTTTAAATCTCATTTTCACTTTATATGACCTGAGATCCTTAACTAAGTCACTTAACATCCTTGAGCCTCAGATTCCTCAAATGTAGAATGAAGATAATAAGAATGCATAATGTTATCAAGCTTGAGATCAATTCTGGATTTTTAATTTTTTTTGTAAAACGCAAGGTTTTATGCAAAGATAACTTAGTTTAATAATTATTTTAAATGTTTTTCAATAAAAATAAAATTAGACAAAACTTTCATTTTTCATGTGAAATGTTAGACACAACAATCAGACACTGGTAACAGCTTCAGCTCCACCATTTACAAAATGCTTTTAATGTCAAAGGTTTCATCTGCAATCCACGGTAATCTATGATACAGTCCATGGAATCCATGTCAGAAAATCTAGGCGTTTAAGAGACTTTTTTTCATGATCACACAATCGTATTTGACAGTAGTGGGACTCTTACTTTTTATCATAACTTGCAACATTATTTAATACTTTCTAGTTAGTTATGGCAAAACAAAATTTAACAGAAGAAAATTAGGACATTTAATGATAGTTCTTTTCTACTTACAACTTTAGAGATGGTTCTGTAAATAAATTAATAAAGAAATCCACGGGGCCACATTTATTTTATTGCAGTTTCTAAGTCTGTAAGCTACCTGTCTAAGCAAGTAAAAATTAGTGTATCTACATTTACTGATTCTTTGCGTGATCACACCTTTCAAGTTGCCATTTAAATAGGCACTATGGAAGGATCATTCAGTAACCTTTCCCATTATCTTACTGGCAGAGATCTGATTTTGTTTAGACGTTCACCTGACTTCCTTCCTCCAACTTGGGTAGATTCTGCTTAGAGTAAATCAACACAGACATTATATTTGTAAAATTAATCTCCACTAAGGCATGTAACCCTAAATCAGTTATTTCCCCATTGCTGTGAACATTTCATTGTGTAAGTACAAAGGAAATTCAAAAAGTTCACAGAAAATGTGTATTATGAAGAAACTATGCATGGATTTCATTTTTTTGCACCAAAACAAACTTGTACTAACTTGTTTTAACATGTATGAAGGGAATCTAGTTTGAGGTACTAAGAAGGATAAGACATCAGTTTGAAAACAGCCTCTATCAGAGCAACATAAGTTTTGAAGCAAGAACAAACATCAAATTTATGGTGAAGCTTGGGTGGAGAAGGGTGAAATCATTGATACTTTATGAAAAGTTTATGGATACTATGCCCGAAGTAAATCGGTATTTACAAATGAATAACTCATTTTAAGAAGGAGTAAAAGAATGTTGAAAATGAAGCCTGCAGCAGCAGATCATCCACATCAGTTTGTGAGAAAAAATTTCATCTTGTTCTTGCCATAATTGAAGATGAACCTATGGTTAAAGCAGAAACAATAGCCAACACTATAACATCTCAATTGATTCAACTTACACAATGCTGACTGAAAAAATAGAGATGAGCAAGCTTTCTACTCCATGGATACTGATACTGTGATGACCAGATCAGCTGCAGACAAGAGCAGAACTTTCAATGGAAATTGTAAACAAGTGGAATCAAGATCCTGAGCATTTCTTTGAAGAATTGCAACAGGTGATGCAAAATAGTTTTACCGGTATGATCTTGAAGCCAAAGCACAACCAAAGCAATGGCTACCAAGAGGTGGAAGTGGTCCAACCAAAACAAAAACAGACCAGTCAACAGCAAAGATCATGGCAACAGTTTTTCAATGCTGAAAGTATTTTACCTGCTGTCTTTCTGAAGGGCCAAAGAATGATAACATCTGCTTATTATGAAAGTGTTTTGAAAAAGTTTTAACAGAAAAACAAGCCAGGAAAACCTCATCAGTTTTTCTTTACCATGACAACACTCTAGTTCATTCCTCTCTTTAAACAATGACAATTTTGTGAGATTGTTAGTAGGAAATCATTAGGCACTCACCTGGTGGTTCTGATTTGGCTCCTTCTGACTTCTTTTTGTTTCCTAATCTTAAAACGTCTTTAAAGGGCACTCATTTTTTTTTTTTTCTGCAAATAACAACGTAAAAAAGATTGCCTTGACATGGTTGAATTCCCTGGATGTTCAATTCATTAGAGATGAACTAAATGACTGCATTATCTCTTCTAAATATGTCTTAACCTTGATAAAGCTTACATCGAGAAATAAAGGATTTCTGAAAAAATCTTTTAATTCCATTTTTCCACAAACTTTTAAAAGTCCCCTCTTAAAAAAGATCAATCTATTTTCTTTTCAATAGTTATATTGATGGTTTCTTGCTTTTTTTTTCATTTATGACACTAATACCATGAGCATCCTTATGCATGCCCTTTGAAGTTGCAAATTTTATTATTTATTTCTTTCTCCAAAGAAACAACTTTCACTTGTTTTCCTATAGGTAATGTTTCTGTTTCTTATTCTGTTATCTTTTTCTTTCTTTAATTCTATTAAACGATGTGCTAAAGAGGCAATTCAGAGCATTAAAAAAACATAAAAACAGAAAAAAATCAGTCATTATCATTTACTTGGGGTTGTACTGACCATTTTAATTTTATTCTTATGTATTTAAGTTATTTTACAAATAATTAATAGAATAACAGAATTAAGAGAGAAAGGATAGTGAAAAACAAGTTTATTAGAAATGTTAGTAAGAATATAAACATAATAAACTCCAAGTTTTATTCCAGATTTTCTTTGTTTTTTAAGTATGAATAAACACATACTAACTTATTTATAAATATAAATATTATGCCCCAAACAAGCAATGTTTTTAACGCAAATAACTCCTCATCAACTGTGAATATTTATCCGGCTTGTACATACTGATTCCGGATATCAAAACATCTCTAAAACTCCAGCTTAATGTTACTTCAGTTTCTTCTTGTGTTTGCATTGTCAAAATAAATACTTTTGAAAAATTTGATGGCTCATCATTTTCTTGAAGGGTTGACTACCTTCTTTGCTCTATTATGGAAAATATTTTCTTATTTTGACTAATAAACATAAATTATTATAATCAATTCAATAAGCTTTAATATATTTCATATCATCTATTCCTTTCTAATAATCTAAATACCTGCCTTCAGCATATCTCTATGTAAAAACTGTATTTTGGAGATAAAAGCTATAGATACCTGCCACAGGTATCACTGACAAATATAGGGATGTCAAGGAAACACAACATATGTTTGAGAAGGAAGCAAAGAGAGGGTGATAAGGTGTTATTTTCAAAGAATATTGGCTGGGCATGGTGACTCATGCCTACAATTCCAGTACTTTGAAAGGCCAAAGTAGGAGGATCACTTGAGGTTAGGGGTTGAGACCAGCCTAGGTAATGCAGAAAGATCCCTATCTACAAAATAGAAAAAATAATTAACCAAGCATGGTGACATGAACCTGTAGTCCTAACTGCTTCAGAGGCTGAAGTGGGAAGATTGCTTGAGCCCAGGAGTTCAAGATTACAGTGAGCTATGATTATGCCACTGCACTCCAGCCTGATTAGCAGGAGTGCAATAATAATTAATAAATAAAGTTAAAATTATCTCACATATATTACTCTTAATTTTCATTTTAAATGTTGTTTTATGACATCTTCTATATTTCCTAAAGAGATGAAATTGTTCTAAATTTAAAACTTATTTTTCTGTCAAGAAAGGGCTAATTAGTATTACAAGAGTTGAGATTTAATATTATTTTATTGTATTAATGATGATCTCAATTATTTCTTTTGATTTTACTCCTTCTAGGTCAGTAAACTTTGTAAAGAAGAAGTATGATTTCATCTGTGTTTAATTTAAGATAATTTTGTTGCAAAGAAGAGAAATGCACTAAAACTTTCTTAGGTGGAGGGGTTTGTGACAAGGGATGAGTGGAATCTTGTGAAAATCCAAGGAATGGAGTTATACCAAAATTACAGCACTGAGCCTCTATCTTTTGTAGCTATTGCTGCAGAGTGCTGTGTAACAAACTGCCCCAGGCTCAGTGGCTTAAAATAGCAAACAATTATTTCTCACTCCCAGGTCTATTGTCTAGCTGTAACTCTACAGGGAGAGTACAGACTCTCCAGGCCATCAGAGGATACAAGTATGCTCCACCAGGTCTCATTCTGGGGATGGACTGAAGGAGCAGTAACTACCCATGGCATGTTTTTCTCAAGGTGACCCTTGCAGCATAAGAGACCAAGGAGATGACATAAGCACATCAATGGCTTTGCTACCATCTTGACTGCTGACATTCTATGGGCCAAAATGATTCCCATGGCTAAGCCCAATAGCAGTGGGATGGAGAATTAGATTCCACTCAAAGTGGGAGGGTATTGCAAAGTTTCATGGCAATGCATGTGAATATATCCTTATTATTCACTGGATTCAAGTATCGGGACCCATAATTCAATCTCCCACAACTTTCATGGAGACTGACGTGGGACTTAAGGCTATTTTGAGGTTCTTAGCAAAGACTCTTGTTCCTTTAATTTGAGAGAACTATCTAAGGAATTTAACCTGTCATCCTCCCCTCTTTGTAGTGTCCTTGACAGTCACGATCATTAAGACTGTAGCCAGCGACATAATCCTGTGCCTCTTCTGCTGCAGCAAAACTTGAAGGAATCCACAATGGCTACGTGGCAGTAACAGCTTTCAATTTAGAGGAGCTATTGTTTGATACCATGATGGAAGTATCTCACTCTTACATTTAAAACCATTAGATATACAGAGCTAGAGTCTTTATTAGAATAGCTGACATTTTGCTTGCAGATCATGTGTTGTAATTCTGCATTGTGGCACATTTGTTTTTAAATCTTTTTACGCTTTTGACTCTATATGCCATATACTACAAGACAATATTGTGACAGTGATATTCAACAATTAAATCTACAGCTGAATATTCAACAGGGCATTTGTATTAGTTTGTTCTCACACTGCTGTGAAGAAATACCTGAGACTGGGTAATTTATAAAGTAAAGAGGTTTAATTGCCTCACAGTTCCACATGGCTGAGAAGGCCTCAGGAAACTTACAGTCATGGTGGAAGGCACCTTTTCACTGGGCAGCAGGAGACAGAATGAGTACTGAGCAAGGGGGAAGCCCCTTATAAAACCATGATCTCATGAGAACTCACTCCTATCAAGAAGACAGTATAGGAGGAAACTGCCCCTGTGATTCAATTACATCCCACCGGGTCTCTCCCATGACACATGGGGATTATAGGATTACAATGCAAGACGAGATGTGGTTGGGGACACAAAGCCAAACCATATCAGCATTCCAATATGCTATTATGTCCACTGCTTGTAGATGATAAGTACATAGTGTGACCAGGAAATACCATTTCAGCCTCCCTAGGCAACTTTATTAAGAGTGGGACTATTTCCAGCACACTTAAAAATTGCTTTGTTTCCTACAAATGATGCCCTTAACGTTTCACCAAAATTAGGTGATGCATTAGAACTTAAGGTTTGAGGCCCAGACTATGTGTTAGATATATCACTTTGTGTCAGTTAATTTCTCAGTGATATTCTTTGTTACTTATAAAATAGAAACAAATAATCCTAGTTGCCTCTGCAGATTGAATACCTGCAATGCGTGTTTCTTGTTAGGGTGGCCTACACAGAATGGTTGGAGGATAGAGTAAGGCAGCAGCCATATAGTAGCACTACACATTCTCTCCCAGTTATTCTGTCAAACATGAAGGTAGGTGCTGCTGCGAATGTATTCTGAACATGTGAATGAAATATTTAATATATTGACTTTAAGTTAATAAAAAAATAGACCATTCTGAGTAGCCCTGCCCAATAAGGCAAACTCTTTAAGAAAGGGCATAGGTCTTTCTTTGGTCCAGAGACTTCAAACAGCTGTTGGCTATACAATTGCTCTCCCTACCCTCTGGGTTTTCCTTCTTAACTAAGGCATGCAGACACAAAATTCAGCTTGTATGCAGAGTTCCAGTCGGCTTGTGAGCTGCCCTTCCCAATTGCCTCATCTATGAACTTTGAATTTCCCTAGCTAGCCCCAACAATTGTGTGAACCAATGCCTTGAAATAAATCTCTTTATTTATGTACATATAGACATATATAGATAAATGTAGATATAGACCTATATCAATCTACATATTTATCTCCATCTAGATACCTATATCTCCTACGAGTTCTAGTTCTCTGGTTGAACCCTGACTTACAGAGACCATCAGGATCCTTCTAACTTAGCTTCCAGAATGCCAACTGGCATTACCAGTTGGATGAAGAAGGCTGTTCCACAACATAATTTTTGAGTCCTCAATTATTTCATGAGCAAGTCTTACCAGTCAACAATGCCTTTAACCCCAGATAGATCTTTGATGTTTTAATCAAACTGTATTCCATATTAAATAGGATTGGAAAGCCTAAAATCACAGGACATTTGAGGAACATATCCAGAATGAAGGCAAACTGAAATAAACATAGAAAAGGAATTTGGAAAAAAAAGAAAGTAGAAGAAAACTCCTCTTTATTCTGCAAAAAAAGAAAACAAAGAATTCATATCCTAAGACAGTTAAGAATAGATATCTCACTCATTAAAGAACAATTTGAGATGAAAATAATTGAGTTGAGAATAAGAAGGGACACATGGAAACTAAAAAAAATGTTTCGGCCAAAATAAAATCTCAGTAATCAGGTTAGATGTTAAACAAAAAATATTAATAGAGTACATATTACACAATTCAATTATATAAAATTCAAGAATAGGCAAAACCTGTCTATGGTGATAGAAATCAGAGCAGTGATTATTCTACAGACAGTGGGTGGAACTGTCCAGATGGGGTAATGGAAATGCTCTATATTGTGATTGTGTGGTCACATGGGCCACACAGGATGGTCACAGAGGCCTACAGTCTTCCCCCGCTTATTCTCAGGAATTAAGTTCCAAGGTTCCTAGTGGATGCCTGAAACCATGAACAGAACCAAATCCTATATATAGTATGTTTTATCCTACGTGTATATGCCTATGATAAATTTATGAATGAGGCACAATAAGAGATTGATGATAATAAATAATAATACTATACTGTATAACAATATACTGTAATTAATAATATACTGTAATAATATACTGTAATTATAACAATATACTGTAAAAAAGGTTACATGACTATGGCCTGTCTCTCAAAATACCTTATTGTACTGTACCTTGGGTAACTAAGACTATGGAATGTGAAACTACAAATAAGTGGTAACTATGGCATACACCCATCCAAACTCCTTCAACTTTACACACAAAATCTTTGCATTTCACTCCACATACTTTTTACTTTGATTTTTAAAATCCTAAAAAAATGGAAAGAAAAAGTGAGAGATAATTATTTTAAAAAATAAGAAATTTGATATAAAATCCATGAGATTCAATATTGAATTCATAGGATTTTCAGAGCAAACCAACAGAATGAAATTATAAATTAAACAAGTTACTTTCTAAGAATCCAAGGCTATAGATTCCCAGATTCAAATGGCCCCACTGAGAATTCAAAGTAATGAATGAGAAAAGACCAGCATCCAGGTAACATATCTTGCCATTTCAGGAATTCAGGAATAAAAGTTTTTAAAGTTCTCAAAAGGAAGAACAGATCACATATACATACAGAGTAGGAATAATCAGAATGTCTTTGGCCACTTCAAAAACAGTACAGAAGAGAAGAAAGTGAAAGAATGTCTTTACAGTTCTGAAGGTTTGTTTTTCAGCCTAAGACAGGCCTAAACTATGGATCAGTTGTAAGGAAAAATAAAGACATTTTCTTCTAAAAGTTCTCAAAGTGTTATTCTTTCGTGCTTCTTTCTCAGAAAGCTACTAGAGGATATGCTCCGCCTAAATAAAGAAATTAAGTCAAGGGAGAGAAAGAGAAAGCAGGCATGTGTGCCACCAGACTCAGGCAGGACTTGCCAAGATGACAGCTGTGCAGTGGGCCTGGAGAAACTTGTCCAATTTGGGACAAGAGGTGGCCTGAGTATTTAGAAGAATGTATGTTTGTGTGTGTGTGTGTGTGTTTTTAATACTGTTACCTAAAATATATGATCAAATTGAAAGGAGTTTGGGATAAGATTCTTGATAGGTACCCAGGAAACCAAGAAAAAATATTACATTTATTAACCTCAGGGGAGAAGTAAAAACAAGAAGTTGAACAAAACCACGAAATACAGACAGGAAATTTAGTACTTTCTGCTGTAACTGTAAACAATATTTAAGTGGTTGTGGTAATATAAGCACTAAATATTGACTTAATCAAAATTGTTTTATAACTCTAGTGAGAAATTGACTAACAAAATATGTATCTGTGTGTGAGAGGGGTGGGATTAAGAGCTCTTGATTCTTATCTTCCACAGTAGAAGTCAATAGGTAATGTCTAAAACTGAACAATTGAGAAATAGCAATGCAAAGTTGTTATTTATAAACATGGGGATAAATACCAGAAGCAATAAATAAAAGAGTTGAAAATGGTTTGTTTTGAGGGATGAGGATCTCGAGAGTGAAGGGTCAAGGAATTGCTGTTTTTCGTTGTATTGTACATTACAAAATGTGTCCATTTTGCTTTTATACAAATATTAGGAAAAATTAGAATAATATAGAGAAGACTCAAGGGGCTGCTCTGAAAATCAAATGTGATAGCGCAGCATATCCCTGTTAAACTGTAATTTGCTATATAAACATTTGTTATTATTGTCACCATAATAGAAGCCAACATGAATAGATCACTATAATAGGTATCGAGAAAATGGAGATCTTATCACAGGCCTGTCACTCACTACCTGTGTGAAACAGGAAAAATCATTCATCTGCTCAAAACATCAACTTGTTCATTTATAAAGTAACCTAATTTCTGCCTGCTCACTCTGTAGAGTGCTATGAAGCTCAAGTACATGTGAAAGTATTTCACTAGCTATAATTGCTATTCCTTAATAGATAATGATTATTAGTTCAAAGATCTGACTCAATAGGCTAAATATGTGGGAATTTTTAGACTGACTTAAAGTCACATTTGCCAAAATGATTTACTTCTGCTTCCAGAGACAGGCCATGTAAGAGATTTCACTTACTCATTCATTCATTCATTCATTTCCCAAATAAATAAGAGTATAAGAGCGTGGGGGATGATCTGAATATTGTGCCCACTGGCTTTTCTTGTTCTAAGCCAGCCTGTCACCATGGCTTTTTGACTAACGTGGGTTTACTCTTGCTTTCTGTATCAGGCAGGAAAATAAGAGCATAAATATTTAACCTTCAAAAAGGGACTCGTTTACTGGAACTCTGACTGTATGAAACAGGGTTATAAATCTTTCTGAGCTATTTCAATATGCATAAGAGAATGAAACCACATGAATGACGGAGTGAACCTTAACCTTTGACTGTTTAAAAGCATAGTTTTTTTTTCCTCTCTCTTTAAAAAAGGGGGCCTCTGAATGTATACACGTTTGTCAGACATACATGATGAAATTTATCTTTTAAAGCGGCCCCTCCTTTTTTTCCTGTGCTCTGAAATTTATAACAAGTCTGTCAGAAGCTGAAAGGAAATTATATTTTATAGCTGCCTATAGGTTTTGTTATGCTGGGAGAGAATCATTTCACTTTGCTCACAATAGACTGAAAGGCAAATTCCCATTCTTTGGCTGCCTGTCAATAAGAAGAGAGCAGAGGATTGATCTTCAGTGCAAAGATAGGCAACAGATTCCTGTAGACTGAGGTCCATTGTGGTACTTATATGTGCTTTCTGAGGATTTATATTTAATTAAAATAAGTTGTTAACCAGCAAAAAGAAACTGAGTTCTTTCTCTATGTATGATACTGTCTTAGATGCTAATACAAGAGGTAATCTAAGTAGATGCAGAGGTTGTGCAAAAATGCTTAGACACTCAAACTTGGGAGCAAACTATAGCTGAAGCTGTAAGAAGGAAGGGGAAAAGAAGTTTGCCAGTCCCATGTGTAGATGGTTGTACATTTGCATGTAATATTTTATTTAACCATTATGGTCTCCTTTACAATCCACATTCCACACATAAGAATATTGAAATTATAGGAGTTTAACTTTCCCCCAAGTCACTCAGGTGAGATATGGTGGAGCCTAGAGAAACCCTATTATGTCTTGTCTGGATTTTTTTCACCTCCTTACCTTCATTTTGATTTATTTCAACAAACAAAGATTTCCTGAACACCTAGTATGAATCAATCATTATCCCTGACCTCAGGACATTTTGAGTTTTTTGATTTAAAATAGATATTTTATTATCATCTTATCAAACATCTAATTTACTGTATCATATTTATAGATGGCTAGAATTAATGTCATATTAAACTTAGTACAAGCCTTAATTCTGAAGACAGTTTTTCCATCAGGTGAAATACCTTGTGTATTTGTTGGTAAAGTTCTAGGTTGCGATTTATTTTCCCATACTTCCTCTCTTTTTAGCATTCCCCGTCTTAAACCATAGCACCATTTTACACCCTGTAGCTCAAAACAAAATTCTACAAATCACCTCTGACTTCTTCCTTTCCCTATTCCCCCACTATGATGCATTGCCAAACCTTATCTGTGTTTATAGTATCCGTCACCTTCTTGCTGCTGCTTCATCTTCTCTGGCTCTACCCAATTCCCAGACCCAATTCCCAGACATTATCTTTTCTCCATAGGCTTTGTATTAGTGTTCTCCAGAGAAGTAGATCTAATAGGATAGATGTAGATATAGATGCGTAGGAGATATGCCATCTTCAAGTTGGAGAACAAGGGAAAGTCTGTATTGCAATTCAGTCTGAGGCCAAAGGCTTAACCATGTGGGGTCCACTAATGTTAAAACATGCAGTCCAAAGACCTGAGTACCAGGAGCTCTGATGTCCTAGGGCAGGAGAAGACGGAAGTCACAGCTCAAGAAGAGAGAGAACTCACCCTTCCTCTGCCATTTTTTTCCATTTAGGCCCTCTGTGGGTTAAATGATGACCACGCACATTGGTGAGGCTGGATCTTCTTTACTAGTCTCCTGATTCAAATACTAATCTCTTCAGAAAACGTCCTCATAGATATGCTCAGAAAGATTGTTATTCCAGTTCTCTGGGCATCTCTTAGCCCAGGCAAGTTGACACATAAAAATAAGCATCACAGACCCTATGGCAACACCTTTCCTGCTACTACTGTTACCCTAACCAATTTATTTTTCACATGCAATCCATGCCAACCTTTTTCAAACATAGATGATCCACTGCTTTGAACTCTCCTAGGATTTCTCATTTCTCTTATCATAATCTCTAGACTCTTTGCCATGGGCAGAAGGTCCTGCACGGTTTGGCCTCATCTCTCTCCACCTCATCCCACATCGCTTGCCCCTTGCCCAGGAGGCTCTACCTCTGCTGCCCCTCCCTGGTTGGTGAGTATGCCAGAGCCTTCCCACATCTGGTCCTTGACACTGGAGGTTGCATCTGCTGGAAATTCTCTTCCCTCCCTAGCTCCACTGCATAGATGGATCCTTCTTAATCCTCAGGTCGTTGCTCAAATAACAATTCCTTAAGGAGACCCAAATTTCCTAGTGAAATTGGCCACCCGCCCAACACGCCCCAACAAGTCTTAATAGCACTATTGACAATCTGCAATTAACTTGATTATATCATCTTGTTCTTATTAAAAGGCTCTGTCTGCTAGTTTTCTGCTGTTGTTCTAGCACTGAGAACAGTGCATGGCACCAAGGAGTTGCAATAGAAATATCTATTAAATGGATGCATAAGCCTGAGTGAGTTGCTCTAAACATTGTAACTGAGGAGAATGATGATCCTGTAGGCTCACTTGGAACCTGTCCCTATTCTTCCCAATTGTTCTTTGTTGAATCCACCTGCAGGCTTTGTATGGTTAGGGCCTGGGATTGGCTCCTAATCTAACAGAAAACAGAACCATCTGTGCAGTGCTCCCTCTCTAAGGCAGAATGCCTCCCTTAAACCCCTGAAGTTGATGCTTACTTGTGTTATCATGTAGCTTTCATACAACAGACATGTGGTTAGTGTCTGTTCTGTACCAGCCACGGGTTGAAGTACTATAGACACGAAAGTATAGTCTTCCCCCAGTGCGGTGCAGTGAATAAGAAGATGAATGCAGCAACTGGGATGCCTGGGTTTAAATCCCAGCTCCACCTCTTACTAGCTGTGTAATGTTGAGAAGATATTTAATCTCTGCTTGCCTTAGTTTCTTCATATGCTGCATGGAAGAAAAATAATAGTACCTATCTCATAGGGTTGTTCTGTAGATTTAATGAGTGTATGTTTGTAATTTATTAGTGCCTCATGTAAAGTAACTGCTATGTAAATACCAGCAAATAAATATACATGTAAATAAAATATTTCCCTTTTCCTAAAAGGTGATAGGCTTTTGGTGGCTTATCACTGCCATGGTGTTAAGCTTCATCAAAAATCCTCTTTCCTAACTCTTCTTGCTCACCCTTCTTGCTCAGTACCTGGGTATTGGTGGCTCCTGGGCCTCACTGGCTTTGCTTTTGGTCTGCTGGTGGCCTTTGCACATAGCACAGTGTTTCACTCATGATAGAGATGTAGTGCAGAAAGAAACTAATTAATAAAATGAACTGTTGCATCTTTTAAGGTCAACCTGACATCCGGGACTCTGCAGCCCCTGTCTTCTCTGACCTTCACTTCCTTACCAATCCTTTAAAACTTCCCTTAGCATTTGTGATCCGTGCATTTCACACCATCTCTTTACTATTTTAACTGTGCAATTGCTTCCTGACACCATTACACTCCTTCCTTAGAGCTTATTTATCTCACTTTTTATTTGAATTGATTTTTCTTTGTTACAAGAAAGTTCTAGCAGCTGACATGGTAGCATACAAGTCCAGCTTTCTTCTGATGTGTTTGTGGTCTCTCTGTAAACTTATTTTTTTTCAGTTTTTGAAAGCAGAAACAATATTTGGGAAGTCTCACTTTTAATCAGTGAAGTTAACATGAAAGTGTGACCTCTAAGCCAAACCTTTAAAAACTTGACTTGACAATTTATTACTTTGGCAGTTATTGTTATTAGACCAACCCTAGGAACAAGTAACTCATCTAAAACACGTTTTTCGCCTGCTTTTGTTATTAAGACAGGTGCAACCCTACATGGCATCAGGCAAATCGGTCATTTACAGACAGCAAAACATTACAACCTGGAGTTACCGTCCACACTCCAGACACTTGGCATTGTGACCTCCTTGTGCCTCAATAAACCGGCCATAAAAATTGGCCTTTTAGTGACACATAGATCTTTTCTTAGAGATAGGAATGGTTATATATGTTAATTATATCTCTGATCTCTCAAAGGCACATACAGCCGTCATTCAATGTAAATCATTAAATACAGCCCAAACACTTCAACAGAAAATCAAATGGAAAAAAATTAAAGTGTTTTTCTTGCATTCGTGTATGTATCACCACTATTGGAATTCTGACTAAACAGACAAAACTGTGTTCTTTTTATAAACATACTTAAGTAAGTCGTAATACTGATATAGCTATTCCAGTTCTAAGTAGGAACTCAAATTTAACTTAAACATTGTAAAAGTCTCCACACCATAAGTCTGGATTAGGTTCAAATGGGCTAAGCAGCTGGCTGTTTCATTTTCACTGTTTTTCTGAGTACATGGTGTGTCAGACTTTACTCAAGAGTGGATGAGGAGGCCACATTTCTCTTATTATAAGGTAAACGTGTTCTCTCAGTATAAAATGGCTTTAAAAGAGAAATTGTACTGATAGGAATTTGGGGAAAGTGAGAATTAAAGCTATATAAAATACATAGCACAAAATACAGAGACTTTACTCATTGCAAAGGTTATCCTTGAAATCTTTACTATTCCTTTAATAAACAGCAAGCTTATCTCCCGATTTTCTAATTCACAACAATTTAACAATAAAAATAGAAGTTTTGAGAAGTTCCTAGAGGCAGGTAAACTCACAGCTACATGAACTGCCAACTGAGCTCCTCAAAATAGAGGATCAAAAAATAGTAACAACAGCATTATGGAAAAGTAACAATTGTAGAAAAAGAATTATTTGGTACCACTTAGGATAGGGATAAGTTGTCTCCCTAAAGACACTCCTATTGCACCCTAATGCTAAATTTAATATTCAGTATAATGATTCCTAGAGGCAATTCCAATTCTTCCAATATGTAAATATGTGTTAATGGCAGATCTCACAGTTAGCAAGAGTTCCGTCCGAAAATATCAAAAAACAGGTAAGTGTGATTGCTCAAAGTATTAAGCCTTAATCACTGGAAAATTCACTTATGAGACATATATTCTCCTCAATGCTTCATAAGAATAACAAAGGAATAATCATTAATAATAAAGGCAATAGTAATTAACCACCTCCCTGCCAGGCTTTGTTTGAAAGACGTTGCATGATGGTCTCACATAATTCTTACAATAGCCTGTGAAGTAGCAACTACTGTCATCTTCATGAAGGCATTGAGGCACAGAGAGGGTGTGCATCTTGCCCAGCATCACACGGTGAAGACAACGTTCAAACCTGTATGCCTGAGGTAAAAGCCCTACACCATGTCACTTCTCAGGTCTCAGGGCAGTCAAGTTCCATGGTTCCATGGTCTCAGGGACTCCCAGTGAGTTCCAATGGGGAAAAATATAAGTGACATAATATTGGTAATCTATAATTTTACTAAAAACCTGAAAATAAAAATAAATATGTACTATGAAATTTTAGTGTAAACACTCAGTTTGCCATTTGGTACACTATCTAATCCTATACAGCTTTGGCAATGGAATCAACTTTCACAAATGAATACATGATTTAATAAAATAACACTTTAGACACTGTAAGTGAAGCAAACATCCTATGTAAGGAATTAAAACAGAAGTCAAATACTAAGAATCATATGGGTGCATACTTTACATCTTAAAAAGAAGAGTTAATTTCAAGACACCACAGTTCAGTGCTTTTGGGGACCTACTACAGATTCAGATACTCATGGAATTGGATTTCGAGTCTCCTACCGAGACAACAGGAAATCCATTTGCGAATTCTAAGGACTAAAATAGTGAAGAAATACAAACTCACAAGAGACACATACATTCTTGATAATTTATTCAGTATACAGCAAGGACTGGAGATCGGTATAATATACAAGATCTCCTGCCAGAAAGCTTAGGTTGAGTAAAATTTAACAGACTTTATTTGTATTCTTGCACTTTTTTCTTTTTTCTTTCTTTCTTTCTTTCTTTTTTTTTTTTTTTTTAAATTGAGATGGAGTCTCTCACTCTGTCGCCAGGCTGGAGTGCAGTGGTGAGATCTCGGCTCACGGCAACCTCTGCCTCCCGGGTCCAAGTAGTTCTCCCGCCTCAGTCTCCTGAGTAGCTGGGACTACAGGTGCACACCACCATGCCTGCTAATGTTTGTATTTTTAGTAAAGACAGGGTTTCACCATGATGGCCAGGATGGTCTCGATCTTTTGATCTCATGATCTGCCTGCCTCAGCCTCCCAAAGTACCAGGATTAGCTGTTTTCATGTCCAAATTTCCCAGCCATGACTCTTCAGTGCCCACCTAATCTGGCCCTGGTCACCCTCCACCATGCTTTCTTGCTATGCCCGTGCTTGCTTGCTGGGCTCCTCAAAGTTCCTACAGTTTTTCTGAGCTCTTACTCCCCTCACGCCTTTGGACTCACCCTTCCCTCTGCGGACGATGCTGCTCAACAGAGTGATCTCAGTTCCAAGGGTCATATGCTACTTCCCTTGGAAAATCTCCCGTGGCCTAGGTGCCACCATGTATGTGATCCTTTGGGACCTGCCTCCTGTCCTTAGCACTTACACTTTTGACCTGTGACTGTTCCTTTGGGTGCACCTCTGGTCCCTCCCTTCCTAAGCTGTAAGCTCCACCTGTGCAAGAACAGGGTTTGTCCTGTTTGTCTGTCCCAGTGCATACCACATGAGAGGCACTGAATATATGTCTTGACTGAATAAACAAGTATGTGATTTTATTATAATCTTGTTTTTCTACAGAGAGTTCCACTGACAAAGTTTGCTCACCTGTGTCATCTTATTTACTGTCTCGGCCACACTGAGCCCCTCTGAGACATCAGCATGGGGCCTGGGACTGCCAGCCCACCTTTAGCACACATGAACTGACAAAGTAGGGCTTCCCCACCCCTATTTTGTAAGCTTATTCATGTGAGAGGTTTTCTAAGAAATTGTAAGGGAAATTACATTTAATCGGATATTTGATGAAGATCCATTAATAAAGATAAGAACATTATATGAGCTGCCTGGGAGACGCCAGGAGCTGGGGCCCCATATGGACAAAGCTCTCATTTGCCAACAAAGGCAGCCCCTCCCCATCCCCAGGCGGCAGCTCTAGAAAAGGATCTACTGTCATTTGAATCCTTTTTACTGACAGTCTCCCTTTACCTCCTGGTTTTCAGTGTGCTTGACAGAATTTTTTGTTAAATCATATTTCTAAACTGAGAGTGTGTGTTTTCCCTATTTATCATTCTGTCCTTGGTCCAAGTTTCTCCTCAAGGCCACTTTCACTTTTCCGACAGGCTCAAGTATAACTGAACTGAGAAAAGCAGACATGATTGAAGCGCATTTATCTCCACTAATTAAAAGGTGAATATCAGTTCTAACAGCTGGGCCCTGAGAGTGTCACTACAGCAATTAAAACAACGGGCTTTCCACAATTTGACACATTTCTTCTGCATCCTTCCCAGGAAAGCTTTACCAATAAGGCCCCAACTCCTGCTCTTGGCATTGAAGGTCTTCCATCTCTGCCTCAAGCTACGTTTTGGACATTTGTCTCTTTTTAGTTCTGTGCACACATTAGATGCCTGTGGCCCATGCAGCACTCCTTGTCTGGAACTTTGCTCCTAATGTCCTCTATACCTAGTGGCTTTTATCCACCTGTGGGAATTACATTAACTCTTAATTCAGCAAATGTAATAACATCATGGCTTAGCTCTGTATCCTAGGCATTAGGAAATTCTCTCCTGTGTGTGTGTGTGTGTGTGTGTGTGTGTGTGTAGTGTGTGTGTGTGTGTTTAGTGTGTGTGTGTGTTTTCTCTGAAGGGAATGGATATCCCCAGTATTACTCACCTGAGAAAGAAATTGCTCCTGGGAAAAGAGCAAGAGACACGGAGAGGAACAAATATGTACCTCTCTCAGAATGGGGACAAATTGGTCTGAAGTTCATGTTGTGAAGATTCCTAGAACCTTTCTGGAGGTATCTACCCTTGGAAAATTGGAAGGAGGTTAGGAGCAAGCAAAGCAAGTAGTCTTCCCAGGAAGGTCCTATTATTAGATTGGCTTGGGCAAATAGTTCAAGGTGTCAGGGGCCAAGGTAATACAGAATAATTACATCTGGGTAAATGACAGTGTTTTTGCTTGTCACCTTGAAGAGGAACACAAAATTTCTCTTTGTTCAGGTTTAAAAGAGCTGTTGGAGACCTGAGTTGGTGTTGGAACTTCTACTTGTTCTTCAGCTAGGAGCCTGGTAGCTGTACTGGGCACTCCCATGTTTTGGATACTTTGAGAAAAAAAAAAAACCTTGGTTATCTGAGGCCTTCTATTTCTAAGATAAACCATGCTGCCACTCCCGAAGGTGGTTTCAATGACAGAGTATGTCGTTGTCTTAACAATGCTCTTGAAGGCAACTGGGGAGGACAAGCAAGTGTGTACAGGGACCAAGTAATCTTCTGGAAGAGAAAAATAAATATTCAGGCACCCTGTCCTTTTGAAAATAACATTGATAGAACATTTCCAATGATAGTGACACCCTCTGGGAAATGTTACCTGGCCCAGCCATCTCCCAGGAGGAAGTTTAAGATAGATGACCAAAGCTCAATTCCACGACTGAACTGTTTTTGGAGATGTAGCTTTTAGAAACAGAATGG
The DNA here is from genome assembly GCF_000951035.1 of Colobus angolensis palliatus. Classification (NCBI taxonomy): domain Eukaryota; kingdom Metazoa; phylum Chordata; class Mammalia; order Primates; family Cercopithecidae; genus Colobus; species Colobus angolensis. The sequence continues at coordinate 4,092,765 of NW_012112253.1, forward strand.
AACCAAGACCAGAGTCCTTTCCTATCCAAGCCAATGGGGTGGGCTTTGAAATCATGACTGTACATTAAGCATATACTGCAGAAGTGTGTCATTTTGTGTGCAGGCTTATGCCGGGCTCAGCTGAGATTTTAACACCAGATGAGCCTCCATTTCATCCCCCTCCACCTGGAGAAGCTCCTGTGGGAGGGAGACTCATGGAGCCACTTTAAACTGGAAGCAAAAGACCCCAGGGAAGAGTGCTCTTAGGCAGAGGGAACATAACATGCTAATGTGCTGTGAGGGGGTAAGTTTGGCTCAGAGGTGCAAAACAGGTAAGTTCCAGGTATCTTCAGTCTATTTATGAAGCACATATTGGTATACACTTAGCTACTGTTCATTTCTTTATGCATTTTTAATGTTATATTTTGAGACAATTGCAGATTCACATGCAGTTGTAAGAAATGATACGGAGGTATTCCGTGTACTCTTCACCAAGCCTCCCACAATGGAAATGTTTGCATAACTACAGTATAGTATCTTAACCAGAAAATCAACATTGTTACAATCCACCTAAAACATTCCTCCAGTTTTATATACACTCTTGTATGTTTGTGGGGGAGGTGTATTTAGTTCAACATAATTTTGTTACCTGTGTAGACTTTCATGACTACTAACATAGTCAGCATGCAAACTGTTTGAGAATAATAACCCCTTGTTCTACAGGGACACAAGGGATTATCTTTGTAGGCACAGTCACCTTCCTTACATCCCTCCACTCTCAACTTTAGTAACCACTAATCTTTTCTCCAACTCTTTAATTTTGTCATTTCAAGAGTGGTCTATAAATAGAATTATCCAGTATGTAAATTTTTGGAACTGGTAGTTCATCAACCTAATTTGCTTGTGATTCATCCAAGGAGTCGCCTCTAACAATAGTTTGTCCATGGTATGGATGTACCAGAATTCATTTAACCCATCACTTGCTGAAGGACATTGGAGTTGATTCTAGTTTTTAGTTGTTCTGAGTAAAGCTGCTATGAGCATTCATACACAGGTTTTTGTGTGACGTAAGCTTTCACTTCTCTGGGACAAATGCCCCGTGTTCAGTTGCTGTGTCATATGGTAAGTGCATGTTTAGTTATTTAAGAAATTGCCAAACTTTTCCAGAGTGGCTGTGTCATGTAGGGGTAATCTAGTTTTCCTGTGTTCTTATTAGGATTTGGCATTATCATTAAAATTTAGTCATTCTGAGAGACGTGTAGTATCACATCATTGTTTTTTTAATGTGCATTTCTCTAATGGCTGATGATGCTGAATATCTCTTCATGTGCCTGTTTGCAATCTATATATCTTCTTCATATCTATTCATGTATTTTTCCCAATTTCTAGTTAGACTGCTTATTTTTTATTGATGAGTTTTAAGATTCTTCATATATTCTGAATATAAGTTCTTTGTTGGATTTGTGGTTTGCAGTATTTTCTCCCGCTTGGTGATTGGTCTTTTCATCTTATCAATATCTTCTACGGAGCAGAAGTTCTTAATTTTGCTGAGGCCCAGTCTATAAATTTTACTTCTATGAATTGTACTTTTGGTGTCAAGTCAATAAACTCTTTGCCTAGCCCCAGATCCCAAAGATTTTCTCTCACTTTACTTCTAAAAGTTTTATGTAATGTTTTACAATTATAAGTCTGTAATCCATTTGGAATTATTTATTTTTGGGGTAGGCTATGAGATTTAAGTTGACGCTTTTGTTTTGGTATCTGAATGTGATTTTCTCTGGCCCCATTTGTTGAAAAAGCCAATCTTCCTCCATTGAATTACCAGGCATTTAGAAATATTAAGCACCATATTAATCTATTTTACATGAGCTATCATATGCAAATGTCATGTGAAAATCTGCCACTTCTTCCACTCTATTCCCTTTCTTGCCCACTCCTTTGTCTCTCTGCAAAATATTACATAACTTTGTATGCCATCAAAACGTATTTAAGCAAGCTGTGTAAAATGTAACCCTGAAAAATATAGCTTTATTATACACGTGTCATTAGAGGTCTTCTGAGTAGTTTAAAATACACAACAATCTGTTTAGTTGGGCTTTTTTGACCTTAATAATAAGATCACTAAATGGAAGTTCTACATGGTGTAAGACTAGAAGACTATCTAGTCACAATACCCAAGATGAGTTGATCTAGAAAAGGTGTTGCGTCAATTGCTTTGAACACCTAACACATAGAACCAATGCACGAATACCTAGCTCCCTAGATACCTGATCAGTGGCCAGTGAGCTGGAATAACTAGAGGAACATTTAGAAAGAATACATTCATTTGAAACAGAATCGTCTTAGAAATACTGTATATTTTGTTCATTTGAAAAATATATAATAACAATTATTTCTTCTTCCCATATCGACATGGAAACTAGATGTGGTTAATGACTCAGCTGGTAGTGATTACAAATAAGGGGACAATGACCATGTTAATACTATGGAGTACTAAGGTATCATGCTAGAATCTAGTATTGATAGTGATATGTTATTGAAAGTGTGGTGAGGTCATCATGGTCTTGTATACTCCCACTTGACAGAGAGTCAAAGTTCAGGGCCAAGGTTCCCCTGTGTTTCCTGTTGGAATTCTCCCCGCAAGAAGGATAAATGAAGAAGTTTGGAGGTAAAATAAAATTTTCCTAGGAATGACTCCATAAGGATAGATATGGTGCTGGAGGAGAGTGCTGAGCAAGAGGACATGATTAGGCTCTACTGGGAGAGCTGAAGATGGTATCAGGGAGACTCTCTGATCATTTTGTTGATCTCTGACCCTAGACACCACCACATCCACACTCTGCTCCTCTTTTCTTTAACTCTTCTATTCCTCACCCCACAAAGAGTGGATAGAGTAATATTATTGTTTCTCTGGGAAACACTTCTCATTAATAAACATTACAAAAGATACTTAATCTTATTAATGACCTGGGAAATGGAAATTTAAACCAAAAGTATGATGCTGTGGAATGATAAATAATCTTGATCAGGAAAGGATGCTGAGTAATTGTTTCTAAATGATAGACCTTTGCTTCTTTTGAAACAGTAAGGTAGAATATAACTCTCTGGACACAACTGACATATAAATTAAAATAATATTTTTGATACTTAAAACAGCACTGTGCAATGGAGTTGCAGTTATTAGACTTCCACTGGCCAGCTGCATGTGGACCAGAATGCAAGTGGATGTGCCACATCACCTGGATTTGGAGGCTGCAGTTCTGGCTTTTGGTCTGGAATCCCCTTCAGTCTCTGCTGATGGAAGCCCAGACTCCCAGAGGTGTCAGGCAGTGATAATGCCTTCTAAGCTGACCTCCAAATCACTCACGACTTTTTCACATTACATCTGGGAAGGAGAAAGCCAAGATTCCCTTGAAACTTCTTTGAGCAAATTTACTCAGTCCTCCCTGGTCCATTTATGCTTTCAATCCATTATTTTTCTTTATTGAAGTAAAACTCACTGCCTCATAACTTCTTGACAGAAGCTCTGTGCTCCAGAGTACACAGAAAAGTTGAAACCTGTGTGCATATGACAGGCTTTTAAAAATGTGAAGACAGTCCTCATGTCTCCCTCTCCATGCTTTTTCTTTCCCAGATGAAGTAACGGCTTCTATTTAGTGGATGTGAGCTGTGCAAGGCACATCCTTGATGTGTTAGCCACGTCGCCTCATGAATCTTGTCAAGAGCATCACCAGAGAGACATCATTATTGACACTTTCAGATGAGAGAATTGAGGTTCAGAAAGGAAATGGCCTCAAGGTCCCTCAGCAGTGTTAAAGCTGAGGCTGGAGTCCCAAACGACTCACTGCAGAGCTGATGTTTCTTTCACGCAGATTAACTCCCATGGCTAAATGCCCACCATGCCTTTAATCTTCCCCTCATATCCCAGACCCTATATTATCCTGTTCTCAGTGAAACCTCCTGCAGTGTATAACTCTTGGTTTTTTCTGCCTTGCCCCTGGCTTCCTTGTGAATGACTGATCCCCACATTCTAATCAGAAAGTTACTGTAGGAGCATGTGAAACTCCATGACCTTTGCTATATGAGATTTAGACAGGGGTGGAATCTTTACATAGGCCACATACAGTGCTCTCTGGGAGTTTTTTTAAAAAACTGATACTTTGAGAGAGAGGTCATCCTTTTCTGGTGGGGGAATAGTAACATGTAAAAAGTGAGAACTGCTTGCAACTGGTAATCGAAATTTTTACAGTTTTTAAACTCATCAGTTTTCCACAAACTGACATCAATCTTTAAAAGTTTGTAAGGTGTTTGGGCCGTAAGCAATAGTAAGTAGTCAGATGATGCTTAGGTAAACTTGTAGAATGCCATAACTTAATAATGAAGATTACTCCATCCTTTCTGTTTGCCTTACTTGCAAGTATTTGACTTTTTAAAAAATTCATACATAAGATGTGTATGAATTGAAGCACTTTCTGTGTGTAATTCATGGTCTTTATAGAGCAACAAATTTTGCCTTACCCTAATATTAGAGCACTAATTTGGAAAACCAAAACCTTTAATTTTGAATGGGGATATCCCAGAAGAACCATCAGAATCACAGATAATTGTGTCCCATAGAAATGCCTATTCCTGCTAACCCGCTCTCTGACAAAGATTCCAGAGGACTGGCATCAACTCTTTTCTGGCTAACCTAAAATATATTTTCTCATTAGTACTCCAAAGCAGAGTCCTTAAGTCTGGGACTAAGAAACTGAAATGTAAACACAAAGTCCAGATTCAAAGGCCATGGCTAGGGTATATATATAAATATATATGTATATAAGTATATTTATTTTTAAAGATATTTGTAATTATATATAAATACAATAAACATATACAAACATGTATACATTTATAAGAATATGTTTATTTTAAATAAATTTTTATATAAAGTCTTGACTATTGGCAAGCTTGACTATTGGCAATATGGAAAGATGACCAAATTCAGATGGATACACAGATGACTAAGGTTTAATCAGAAGAAGGGATTTGATTGAATAACCCTATAGTAGTAGTACTCAAATGTTACTGTGTGTAAGAATTAACCAGGAATCATGTTAAAAGATCAGTTGCTAAGCTCCATACAAGGTCTGTGTTAAAACCCAATAATCTAATTTTTTTTATACTTTTTAAATGTCATGGATTCAAATGCTGGTTGTCTGGGAATACCACTCTGTAAGGATCCTTAAAAATCCGTACTAGACACATATACTCACATTAACTGTAAATGCAAAGTTAAAAATGTATACTTATTGTTAGAGGATTTTTTTCATTTTCTTTTTGCTGCCTGCCTATGAAAGGTATTGAATGAGGCATAAAAATATCACATGGGGCAAAGTATGGGTAATCTAGAGTGGCTGAGGAGTGAATTCACTTCAAAATAGAAAAATGAATAAACTAATGGATACCTGAATGCTTTTTTGAGCCTATCATTTCTCTTTACATTCCTGTTAGAAGAAAATGACACACAATGGGACACTGAACACCATTTGATCTTTCTGCTTTTCTCTTTTTTAAATGGGAATTTTACTGAGGCTTTTTCTGCCTTTTACCTACCATTATTCAAATGTTTTAGGCTTATTGAATTTAACATTTAGATAATATATTTCAGATATATAAGGGGCTACATGTAGTTCTAAACTCTACAAGGAATAGAAATACCTCTAAGAGGAAAGAGTGGGTCTATGACATTATCTCTGGATAAACTAACCAGCTTATTCCTATTTGGAAGGACTGGAAAGAAGTACATTCGTGGTAACACATGATAATTTTTAAAAATCCGATACTTGAAAAGAAGGAAAAATACTATTGAGTATAATGTTGAAGTCACACTAATGAAATCCTAACATTTTAATAAAATCATATATATGAGAAGAAGGACACTTGTTTACTGGGAAGTCAAGGGGTGGATTGTAATAGAAACATTTAAGTTAATTTAATGAACTAATTAATTAGTTAATTTGCTTATTTATGCCCTCATCTTCTTCAGGTACATTATTTGTTTCCTTCTGGCGACTGCATATCCCCCAGTTCTAACAATGTGGTTCTCATTGTAGATTCACAGAATGTGTATTATAGATATACTTCTAGGCACAGTGATTTGATCCATGGGAAAATATTCAAATAAAGCCACACAGATTAGTCAGGTAAGTAGAATCTTTCCTTGAGATTAAAAAATATATATATTAAAAAATAAATCAGGCAATCTCTCCTAGAGTTGAAAGATGTCAGTTGTTAAACACAGGGTGTGATAGTATCATAGTATTTATTGGTGATGGAGGAAAAGGGTCAGAGAGACTGATTATATTCCATTATTTATCCTTTGGAATTGACACTATTCTTTATTGAGAAAATGACTCTGTTAAAATGTGGTTAATTATTCAATTCAAAAGCAAGTTAAAACATAGAATGTGTGTAACAATAATAATGCCAGCTTTGGGTCAGAGGAACTGGGTGTGTGCCATGCATCCATGACCTACTATTTGAGTGAACATGGACAAACCATTTTAGCTCCCTGTGTGTTAAGGGGCTCATCCATATAAAATAAAAATTTACTTAAAAGTTGTTCTGAAGATCTACTAAATTAATAAAAGAGCTTCATAAATTGAAAATCATGCTACAAATAGAATGAATAAAAATATAAAATGAATAGGATGAGGATAATATTTGTTGGCAGTTCTGTCTCAGAAAAACAGCTATCGTTTACTCTGCATTTAATACGCCAAGCACTGTAACCATACACTTTATGTATATTATTCATTTCATTTAACCTCACTTTTACCCTGTAGCCTACCTCACATTACCCAAACTCTAAAGATAAAATATATGAGGTCTAGAGAATTTGAGTAGTCTGAAGAAAACCACACCTTAAGGTTTGTGTCTAGGATTAACACTAAAAAATGTTCCACAAAAAGAAATGTTGATAAATTTGACTCAGGAAAACAAAAAGTTTTCTTCTGTGAAAAAAATTCTGATTTGCTGATAAATTTGACTCATCAAAACTAAAAATTTCTGCTCTATGTAAAGGATAAAAAGACAAGCTACAGACTGGGAGAAAATATTTTCAAATAACATATAGTCTCAAAGCTCAACTATAAAAAATCTCCAATTAGAAATGCACAAAATATATGAACAGACAATTCATTGGAGGGGATATACAGATGGCAAATAAACTCATGAAAATATTTTTAACAACATTAGCCATTAGAGAAATGCAAATTCAAACCACAGTAAGTTAATGTTACACACTTATCAGAATGGCTAAAGCAACAAAATAATGATAACACCAAATGCTGGACTGAATGCAGAGAAACTTAATCACTCATACATTGCTGGTGGAAATGTAAAATGGTACAGTCATTCTGGAAAAAGTGTGGTAGTTTCTTACAAAACTAAACATGTGATTATCACACAACTCAGCAGTTGCGTTTTGGGTGTTAATCCCAAGTAGTTAAAAGCTATGTCATACAAAAGCCTGTATATGAATGTTCATAGCAACTTTATTTATAATAGTCCAAACCTAGAAGCAATGCAATGCTTTTTGATGGTGAATAAACAAACCCTGGCACATGTATATCATGGAATACTACTGAGGAATAAAATGGAACAAACCACTTGTCTTTGTTGGTGCTGTGCCACTGTAACAAAATACCACAGATTCAGTAACTTATAATGAACAGAAATTTATTTCTCAGAGTTCTGGAGTCTGGGAAGTCCAAGAGCAAGCTGCTGGCATCTTGCAAGGGCCTTCTTGTGAAGTTGTAACATGTCAGAGGGCATGATATGGCAGAAAGGTAAAGATAGGCCAAGAGAGAGAGAAAGAGGGGAGAAACCCACTCCTGAGATAATGACAATCTATTTTTAAGAGTGGAGCACTCTTGACCTAAACACCTCTTAAAGGCCCCACCTGTTAATACCACTACAATGGTAATTTGATTTCAACATGAGTTTGAGAGAAATCAAACATTGAAACCACTTGTGAGGTCCAAAGCAACTCCATGTTGGATTCTAATCTGCCATGTTGACTTTGGATTAATCCTTGTCCCAAGAAGTCCTCTAAGTTTCCAGTTTATCTATTGCTCCTTGTATAACAGCGGGTACTTACTGTGAATCCTACCCTATGTCAAACAGCCTAGATGTTACCCTACCTCAGTAGTCCTGCACATGCCTTCTGAATCATGTAAAGTGTTTTCTCATGCACATTATCCCTGGTTCTGGGGTATTTGATGCAGGGGTTATGATGCACCATTTTGTCTCGCCATTGCCAGAGTCACAGACATGGCTTCTGTTCCCAAGTCCCTGTTAAATGTTTCTTTTTAAGAAACCGGATGTGTCAGCGTCTTTCTTTGGCCTTTCAGCTTCCTCAGGTTTTGGGGTGGGGTTTCATAGACCTGCCCGATGTGAAACATCACTGAGATGTGCAAAGAATTGGATGTATCACAACAGAAATGCATGGAGTGAAAACAGCCAGTCCCAAGATATTACGTAACACAGAATTCTGTTTGTGTGACACTTTTAAAATGAAAAATTAGAGAGATGGAGATGAGATTAGTGCTTGTGGTTGTCAGGGTGTAAGGCGCAAGGAAAGAGAGAAGGTGACTATCGTTATACAGGGTAGCATAAAGGATTCATGTGACGCACCTGCTTTGTGTCTGTATTGTGGTCACACTTGTGTAACTATACATGGATAATATTGCACCAAACTCATAGACAACGTCTGCTGAAATATCAGCATTGTTGTTTGGTTTCATTGGTGTCAACTTGTTGCATAAATTTCCTGGTTATGATTTTTTTACTATAATTATGCAATATGTTATCAGTGAGAGAAACTGGATAAAGGGCACATGAAATCTTTGTATTATTTATGACAACTGCAAGTGAATCTGCAATTTCCTCAGAATAAAAATTTAAAAATCCGTGTGGTTGGGCGTGGTGGCTCATGCCTGTAAGCCCAGTCCTTTTGGAGTCCGAGGCTGGCAGATCATTTGGGGTCAGGAGTTCGAGACCAGCCTGGCCAATATGGTGAAACCTTGCCTCTACTAAAAAGAGCTACAAAAATTAGCTGGGCATTGTGGTGTGTGCCTGTAATCCCAGCTACTCAGGAGGCTGAGACAGAGAATTACTTGAACCTGGGAGGTGGAGGCTGCAGTGAACCGAGATGGCACCACTGCCCTTCAGCCTGCGTGACAGAGTGAGACTGTGTCTCAACAAACAAACAAACAAACAAAAATAAAAAACAGGCACTGTGGAGTAAATTCTCTGTGTTCCCATCTAAGAATCTCTGTTTACTTTTAGATGACATTGGGCATTTAGCCTAAATTTTCATGGCGACAGTGTGCTCATCTGGAAAATGGAACCACCCTAACATTTAACTCAGACTTATTGATTAAATAGTTATAACTATATATATATATAGATGACATATATATGTATATAATATATATATATGAAGTTAGCATAGTGCCTAGGACACAGTCAGCAATCATTCATTGTTATCTATCATTGTTAATTTTAAGAGAATGCTGAGAGTTAAACACTGACCTGTCTAGTATAAATTTTATTATTTAATTCAAAATTAAAATGATGGGCCTGCTGAGTATTATTTTCTCTAAATTCATTTGGAAGTACCAGAATTCATCCAAAGAGCCTTTAAACATTATCAGTACTGAGCGCTCATGCCCCTAGAGATTCCAATTTAATAGCCTGGAGTGGGGTCCAGCAATTATTTTTAATGCTTTCCAAGAAACTCTAATGTGCAGCCTTGGTTAGACATCACTACAGTGTATGTGGTTATTTTCTTATTCTGTATGTTTAAAAGTATCAAGCTGATTTACTCCAAAACTTGGTGACATTGTCAGTTTTGCTCTCCCTGCTCTGGCGAAGGGCATCATTTATTAGAGGATAGCTCACCTAAAGGATTATGACTCCCCTGGATGCTTCAAAATGGAGTGATTCCTAATCCATAGATATTCCACAGTCAGATGGAGGCAGCATTTTCCCAGGAGAATCTTGGAATGCCTCAAGGAATCAGCAGGCACTGGAGCATCAATACATAAATTCGGCTCGGCTAAGACCCAGCACAGACATGAATGGGAACATTTGGAGGAGAATTTCTTTTTCTAGTCACCTATGAATGACAATTTTGGGTCTCTCTTACAGAGCAAATTATGCTTTTCAATTCCTGTTATTCAATGGCAGATAAAAGACATGGGAAATATTCTAATCGATACCACTTTGGTAGTTTTCAGAAGAGAGGTTTAAAAAGAAGAAAGCTTGTTTGGTTTTTCAATATTCCATGTGTCTTAATAAAACAGAGGACCATACTATCGAATTAAAAAGATCTTTTTTTTGTTTTTCTTTCATTTTAAAAAAAGTTGTATGAAATTAATATAAAGGCATTCCAACTTATTTACTTATTTCAGATACAATCTCTTTATTCCATGTCTGCACACCCTCAAACTTACTCTGTGAGGCCTCTAAACTTTCACCATGGTCCTCCCCTGGCCTCTCTGTGCATGCAGGCCCTCTTCTGGGGCAGAACTGGGTTGTCACAGGCCTAGAACATGTGTTTGAAAGGTTCTGACCTTGCTGTCTTGGAAATCAGTTGTCGACAAGGGTGACTGAGCTCCTCTGCTAGAGACAGGCCACGTCCAGAGACCCTGGAGGAGGACATAACCCCTAGAGGGAGAGGCAAGGGTAGGGAGAGCCAGCCTCCCACTGACAGTGAGCACCAAGGCCTGGGTGCAGGAGGACTGCCTGGAGAACATCCAGCCCAGCCCAGCTTGGCTGCCCACTGAACCCAGCCTCCTTGTGAATGGTGTGTGTAGCAGAACTGTCCAGACCAACCACAAAAGCATGGGAAACATAAAGTCCTTATGGTTTTATGCCACTTAATTTGGGAGTCATTTGTTATATCTCAATTGATAGGTGAAACTCATGCCAGCTTCCCGATTTTAGGAAGAGCTGATCCAATTTATCTGGTGCTCAGGATCACAAATATCTCAAACAATGCTCTTTGGTACTCAGTCTCTAAAAATTCTATTGATATTTTTCTTACGAAACATAGTTCTTCATGATTATCTTCTTAAACACATAGATGCACACCACTACCACATTCACTATTAATAATAATAACAACAACAACAAAACTAGTATATTGTGATTTGCTTGGAGTGGCCAGTTTCAGAAGGGAAATGAATAACTGTGTTCCAGAATCAAGGAAGAGTCAACTCGAGATGTAACATTAGGCAGGCAGACCAGTGTTGAAGCGCTGGTTTACTGGGCTGGAGATGGATAGTTCACAGCAGGGCCAGTGTTGAAGCACTGGTTTACTGGGCCAGAGATGGGTAGTTCACAGTGGGAGCAGTGTTGAAGCGCTGGTTTACTGTGATGGAGATGGGTAGTTCACAGCCTCCATGCATGGTTTGACTATGAAAGAGGAGTTCACGAACACTGATTACATGTCCATTCTCTCAATGCAGTTTTTGGCTAGGTTGCATTAATACATATTCATCAATAGATCAGTAGAAAAACGCTGAGCTCTGTTAATTGTACTATGGACCTGTAGTCAAAAGGTGTTTTTTTTTTTTTTTTTTTTTAAGGTGTTTTTGAGAAGTAATGTTCAAAAGGGAGCCAACAATTTCATAACACAGATTAGATGCCACATAGTATGCAAAGCTAAGAGAAAGAAAACTTATTCTGGGCTCCAAAAACGTTGGGATGTGAGACTGAAATTAGTACTCATGTTTCTGATGAACGGTCTCAAACTGAGTACTGTGGATTATTCTAGGCCATTAATAACCACAAACTGCTTGAAATAACCATGGCAACAACCAGTAGCTATGTACAGTACAATCACCCTGATTACCATAGAATTAGCACAAAACAAATGTTTGTTCTTTTCCTAAATAGATGTATTATGATGATGATAACAGCTTCCTATTTACCCCAGGTTTTCCCATCACCACTCCTACTCCAAACAATGGAAAGATGACATCTTTGTGTGATATTTGTTTCCATTTCTTTTTTTCCTTAAGGAAATTTTATTGTGTATATTTAAAGTATGTTTCTGATTCTTTTCTAAAGAACCCAGGACAGAGACTAGGGGAATGGGTGGTAGCCGACCTTTCATTCCCATCTCCCTTTGGCTCAGTTATACACAAGAAAACATAACACACACATTGATTCATTGATCACAGTCTGGGCTCCAGGAGGAGGGATGATAACCTTTAAAAATGTGCCTGGAAGCTTCAAATTCAAATGGCCAGCCTGAATTGCATGTTAATTGAAATCATATAATTCTGGTGTCTTTGGTATCCACGGAGCATGGGCCCCAAATTTCATCAGCTCCTGACACAGAGAGGTAAACACACCGCAGCCTAGGCCATGCTAAGTTACCTGTCTCTGGGCCTCCATTGTGTGCAATTCACAAAGACACAGCCGGACCGGGTATCACCGAGGCGGGCCAGCAAGTGAAGACTGAAGTCTAGTCTCAGCCTCTCAGCTTGCTGGCATTGTGAGCCGTGACGACAGCTGGCACTTGGCTGTCCCCAAAACCCCCTTTCACGGTACCCAGCACCACGCTTCCACACGCGATTGAAGCAATTAGCTGCCGTGCGGCTGATGTACCCCGCAGAGGACTGGTGGCTCGTCTGACACATCTGGGCACAGAAAGTAATTGAAACAGCTGCTTCCGCCCATATGGCAGCAAAAGCTGGTTGTGCAAAGTCTGCTGCCTGGGCTGCACCAACCTCGGGCAAATTAGCCATCATTAATCCCCAGATCTGACCAGCATACGCAGAGCCACTAATCAAGACAGCTGGGGGGTTGGGGGAGGTGGCTGAGAAGGAGAGCCCCTTTAAGATTGCGAAATGGCATCCCAGGTTAAAAAATAAAACACACACACAAGCACAAATTGCAGTCTTCCTCTTCCTGAACACTTTCACTTCCTCTGCCTGACGAGGACAGGCTGTGTCTGTTGGTGCTCCTCATTAGGAGATTGCTAAAATAGCAGTGCGACTTTCTGGAAGTGTCACACTGCTCTATGCAAGCCTGGCATCCTGCAGTTATAAATAGCTGGTTGCGTGGAGAGTGAGAACACGGTATTGTGCTGTCGTGGTGAGCTGGCTAGCCATGAAGCCCAGAAAACTACAGTAATTGGGGGTCTGCTTGAGAAAGGGGAACAGCACCTGACTTGGGTGGGGGAGCACAGGCAGCTCTGCCTCTCTTCTGCAAGGTGCCATGCTGGCTTTGGGCAGGATTTGCCTTCCATCTCTCCACTGACCTCTCAGGCATGAGCCTTCTATTATGACATGGAATTTCTCCACTGACCTCTCAGGCATGAGCCTTCTATTATGACATGGAATTTTTAGGTAATGACTAAGAGTTAGTTGTTGCAAATGAGTCTTGTTGACAGGGGAAAGGTCACATGCCATCTGGCAGGTAAAGGGTAGCTGTCTCACCTCTGACATAGACATTGCTTAAAACACACGCTGTAGCTTCAAAGGACTGTGTTGACTCAACTTCCACATTGTGGGATGGAATAGACGGCTGTCTCATTTACATTTCATAACTGATGTCATTATTCAGATGGCTCATCGTTATGGCTCACGGTGACCCATGTAGGTGGTGCAGTGCATCTGGGCAGGGAGTGGCAGGGGTGATGTGTCACCTCAGAGGTGTCAGAGACTCATCCTGAATGGTTGGGGTACAAGCACAGGGTGGGTCTGCATGTCCCTGTCACTAACTCCTGAGGGCACAGAGGCAGTCCAGACTTGGAGATTTCAGTTCTTTGAGAAATGGAAGTTTACATAATGAGATAGATGTGAACAACAAAAAAAATAGCTGCTATTAGAGTCATTGTCAATTACTCAGAGATAAGGGTTTTCTTCATTGGTAAGTCTGGACTTCAGACAGATAAGAAAACTTCAGAGAACAACTTCATCCTGTGCTTTGGAAGAGACAGAGGGGATGGAGAGGTCAGAGAGAACTTGATGCTTCTTTTTCAATTCAGCATGTCAAATAAATCACTAACTTCATCTTCAGTTCCATAAGGAGAAGCCTTTCCTGCAATAGAAGCTCTTGTCTCCACTGCACAGGCCCTGCAGACTTCTTCTTGGTGTCAATGTGAGCTGATTCTACTTGCTTCTTTGGAGAATGTTTTGACTTTCTCCACACTGTTGTTCACCTCTGCAAACCTGTTCTATGTGATAACTAACATAAAATGAATAATAAATAACCCTTGCAACATGAGACAGTTGTTTAGTTTGTTGCTAATCTTTCTCATCAGTCTTGAGGTCATTGTGATGTCTGTTGTATTCTGGCACTTTTGCTTAGGGCATGAAGGGGAGGAGTGAAATCCTCCTGGAAAATATAACAGAATAGCAGTTTTTGCCAGAATAGCTACTTGGAGAAACATGGTCAAAGGTATAGAAAAATATGTCCTGATATATATTCAAACCCTTCCCATTGTAATTGTTATTATGTCGGGCTGACTTTTAAAGTAGAGGTTAGTTTTACAAATAGTAGGTGATATGGTTTGGCTGTGCCCTCATCCAATCTCACCTTGAATTACAATAATCGCCCTATGTCAAGGGCAGGGCCTGGTGGAGATAATTGAATCATGGGTGCAGTTTCCCCCATACTGTTCTCCCGGTAATGGATAAGTCTCACGAGGTCTGATGGTTTTATAAATGGGAGATCCCCTGCACATACGGTTCTCCTGGTACTGGATTAGTCTCACAAGATCTGATGGTTTCATAAACGGGAGATCCCCTGCACATACTGTTCTCCTGGTAATGGATAAGTCTCATGAGATCTGATGGTTTTATAAACGGGAGATCCCTTGCACAAGCTCTCTCTTGTCTGCCACCGTGTAAGATACGTCTTGCTTCCCCTGAGCTTTCTGCCATGACTGTGAGGCCTCCCCAGTTGTGTGGACCTGTGAGTCCATTAAATCTCTTTTTCTTTATAAATTACCTGTCTCGGGTATGTCTTTATTAGAGGCATGAGAATAGACTAATACAATAGGTTGTATTTTATTATTATTATTTTTTTGCATTTTCCCCCCTCAGATATTGCTTTAAGAGGATTCTTTAGCCCAGTGGGCATGTCTTCTTCTTTAGTGCATGTTCTGTGTTCTTGTCCATATTTCATATTTATTCCACTTTGGCTGCATGCTTTATAGGGTAGATAATTACCACCATGTGTAAATAATAGTAGTCATTGCAAAGTAACAATTGCTCATATTTGCTAATTTATTTTTATTAATGCATTTATTTGTCAAATATGTGTTAAGTGCTCACTGTGTGCTAGGTACTGTGGTATAGCCACTGAGGATGTCATTGTGAACAAATTCTTGTCTTTCTAGAGGCCGAGGGAAAATGTCCCTTTTCCCTCTGAAGGTTTGCTGAAAGTCAACTGACAAAAGGCAGATTAATAGGAGAAAAGGCATACAAACTTAATAACATGCATGGAAGGGGGTGGGGAATCAAAGAGTGATTATCCCACCATGCAATGGGGTACAGATGGCTACATACCCTTTTCCTTAAAGGGAAGGGAAGTGGGGAAATGTGTATGATTTTAGAGGGATAGTAAATGATTTATATGGGAAGTCAATGGGCTTGAAACACATACAGTGGCCTGGGACAAAGTGTTCAGCCCATAGAGCAGACAATGCTTGTGACAAAATTCTGTCCTGGTGTGTTGACAGATTGCAGTTTTTCTTCCTGAGATATGAGTTCAGCTAATGAAAATTCCAAAAAGGGACCAGAGGTAATTGTTTCCTTCTTTGGTGAGTCTGGACTTGAGGCAGAGAAGGAAACTTCAGAGAGCAACTTTATCCTGTGCTTTGGGAGAGACAGAGGGGATGGAGACGGTCAGAGAGAACTTGATGCTCCTTTTTCAACTCAGCATGTCAAAGCATCCAGTTGTAGGGTATCACTACCTGAGCCTCAGCATCTTCATGGAGTTTGCAATCTAGTGATGGGAGACAAATGGGAGACAAAGGAGAAATGAATAAGTAAAATACACACACACACACACATCACACACACACACACACACACACACACACACGCATATGTTAAGTATAGTACAATATAGTATGCCCAATCGTGGTGAGTACTAGGGGGATAAAAGAGTAAACATGGAGGAGGAGTGGCCATGATTGGGTGTCAAGCCCTCAGAGTATCCCTGAAGGGTGGATATCTGAGCAATGACCTGAGAGAGGAGCGGGCAGGAGTCAGGTGAACAGGACTGGGAAGAGCCTTCCAATGGGACAAGCAGGTCTCAAGGCAGGAGTTGTGCTCTGTGGGCTGGAGAGCACCAGGTACCCAGGGTAGCTGTAGGCAGGGGCAGGGGATGAGCTGTAGGAGTTAAAACCGGAGAGAAAGGGGTGATGAATGGGGGCACAGATACTGTAATTCTTTGCAGTATTTATGTTTTTTTCTAGATGAGATGGTAAACTACTGGAGACTTTCAAGCGGTAGACTGTTAAATTAAGCTTATCCTAAAGCTGCCTCCTCACATATTTCAAGTTCAGCCTGAAGGTCTCTTCTAACATAGTGAGCTGTAAACTAACTGGATGTGTAAACAGACTATAACCTACTCTTGTGTCAATCACTAAGTTTCTGCCAATCACAGGTGGCCAACTGTTCAAACCAGGTTGAAATAAGGCAAACACTGAGCTGTGACCAATCCAGCTGTTTCTATATTTCACTTTGGTTTTCTGTATGTCATTCTCCTTTTTCTGCCCATAAATTTTATTTGACTGTGTGCAGTTCCAGGATCTGCCTGAACGTATTCTGATTCAGGGGCTGCCCAATTTGGGAACTGTCCTTTGCTCAATTAAACTATTTTAAATTTAATTTGTCTAAGGTTCTCTTTTAACAAGAGTGATGTATTCTGACAACTATTTTAGCAGAATATGCTGATTACTCTGAAAATTGTTTGTGAAAAACAGGAGGAAGAAGCAAGACCTGTTAGAAGGCTATTGTGATAGCCATGTAAGAGATTCCTGTAGCTTGGATCAGGTGGCTACGGAAGTGAGCAAGGGCAGAACCTGGATGCATGTTGAAGGCAGGGCCCAAGGACAGTCTGAGGAATCCCATGTAGGGTATGAAAAGGAAGAGTCAAGAACCACTACAAGGCATTTGGCTAAGGTTAGTGAGTTTCTGCTCTGCACCGGACTCTGTGTTCAGCACTTTTTATTTATTATCTCACTCATTGAATCATGAAACCATAGTGAGTTAGGCTTAAAGATCTTCACCATGCTACAGAATTGAAGTAACTTGCCAAGGTCATGTCAAAGGAGCAGTGACAGACACAGGTGGAAACCTGAGACTGTGTGACTAGTACCCTAGAATTTCATCACCACTGTCCTTCTAGATGCCAAAGGGAGCGTAAAACTGGGATCTAATTCTCAATGTTGGCTTGATTTTTCAGTCATTATTTGCCGTCAGCCATCCCCTTTTCTATTTCTGTGTCAGCTTCTTGTTTATGAGAACCGGGATGGAATGATTCTAATGTTATGCTTAGTTCACAGCCTCTAGTTGAGAACAACAAAAAAACTGACTTTGCTTGGATGGTTCTGTGTACCTTTATAAAACTGGGGTCCCCATTCCCAGTAAGCTCTTTATTTTTATTTACCGCACTGATTATATAATATCCCCTATTTCCTTAAATTGTCTTCCTCATGGGATAAAATTCCTGACCTAATCATGATAGAATGACTTCATCATTAGAAAAATGTTTTCAAACATTATCTAGATAGTCACTGCTAGGACTTAGGTCTCTAAAGTTTATTTTCTAGTGTGACCATATATCCCCACTGAGCTTAGGGTGATGTAGTCAGGACTCACATTTCAGAATTCATCAGACGCTTCTAAATGGAGCATTCCTTGGGGAGTTACTTGACAGCATAGTATTTAAGAATCCATGTTCTGAAGTAAAACTGCCTGCAGTTGAAGGCTTGCTCTGCAATTCCTAACTGTGTGATACTGGGTGAGTTACTTTACCTCTCTGTGCTTATGTTCCCTCTTTTATAAAATAGAAATAAATAGTATCAATGTTAGAGAGTGGTTATAAGTATTGTTACCATGCATATGGTCCTTAGAATAGAGCCTAAGAAATTCTTAGTAAATATTAGCAGTTTTAAAATCATCATCATCATCACCACCACCACCTTCATCATCATATAACACAATTCTAGCTAAAATGTATCTCACCAAGCTCTGGTTGAATTGTAAACAGTCAACTGGAGATAAGTAATACTGACATTGCCTGACTCAACCATTTAGATGTGTTTTCCATCCAAACACTGATATATTATTTGCATCTATAGCTTGGACAATTACTAAAAACATATGCTTTTAAATTATGGATTTACAAGCAATTTGGGGACTATGACTAATTGTGATTCACAGTCGATTACTGTCAGTTCAACTAAAAATTATGAAGCACTTTCCCAAACCCACCGGTAACATTTAGGAAGCCCAGGGAAAGGCACAGATGGAGGATCACATACTATATATTTAAATATTTAAAAGAGATTGCACCCTGGACTGTGTAGCCCATATCTGAGAATGACTGCTCCCTCCCGGCCTCTGGATTGGCTATATGATCATTGGAACTGAACTTTATGCTTCATTCTTACTCCATGCACTAACAGTCCATTTGCCTTGTGCCCCTGAAATCAGAATGACCTTGATGGCAGGTTCATAGCAACGAGTTATCTCATGAAGACAAGAAAAGAGTCTGATGGTTTCAGATAGCACTGGTGGTAGGGGCCCTTGGAAAAACAGGTCCACACAGCCCAATAACATGCCCCAGCATAGCTAACAGAGAATAAATAGTTTTCATGCAGACCCCAAGGAATCTTACCTATTTGGACTTGCTAGAAATTTTACCTATTTGGTAAAATAGGTAAAATAGGTAGAAATCTTACCTATTTGGACTTGCTAGAAACCGCAAATGAACTTTGGGAAAAAGAATATTGGCCCTTCGCAATGCACCCAGTAGGCTTTGTTCTTCCTTTTCAACCTAATTTTAGGTTCCTAGAACGACTCTTTTCAAGAGTGAGGACTAGAAAGATATATACAGAGAATTAGAATGGTACAGAAGAAAGACCCACAAGAAAACTCCCCTTACCTTTCATAGGTCTAAGGTTTCTTTGTCTTTCCCACCTCTTTTGTAATAATGGATGACATTTTCACTAGACAACAGGCTTCCCTGTTTTGTCTCCAGGATAGACTTCTATTTTGCTTACTTGGCATTTGTTGATTCATCAGAGAGTTTTAATTGAGTTATCATCAGTATAGAGATAGGAACTAACTTCTCCATCACATACAACACACTTCACGTATTCCAAGAGTGAAGAAAGACCTCACATTCTACATGAGAAAGATTGAATCAGACACAATTATCAAAACCCATTCTGTTGGCCAAGAGTATCTTCATTTCAACTGCTTCTTCAGGGTGTTTGTGGATAAAACTTCTTTACTGACCAGCTGTGTAATCCCAGCAATTTGGGAGGCCAAGGGGGGAAGATCACCTGAGCTCACGAGTTTGAGACCAACTTGGGCAACATTGTGAAACCAAGTCTCTACATAAAATTTAAAAATTAGCTGGACATGGTGATGTGTGCCTCTAGTCTCAGCTACTTGGGAGGAAGAGGTGGGAGGATCACTTGAGCCCAGGATGTTGAGGCTGTAGTGAGCCATGATTGCACCACTGCAAACCAAGTCTGAGTGACAGAGCAAGACCCTGTCTCAAAATAAATAAAATAAAATAAAATAAATTAAAACTTTTTACCATCCAGCCCTGGAGGGCAGGGAATCACCTCCAGTGCAATATAATTTGCTTCTGCTGTGTGTATGTGCATGTGTGTGTGTGTGTGTGTGTGTGTGTATGAAATGATGGAACCTCCCAAATCATGTTAAGAGTTTTCATGGTGTACTGGAATCTGAATCTGGGGATGGGGATGGGTGGGTTACAAATAACCATCTTTTGTTGTTTTAGTTTAATACTTCAGAAAAATGAATACATGCCTTGACAGGGCTAAAGAGGCTGATAAATTAGTTTTTTCTCTCTCTTTTTCTACTAACATTTCGGGTTCCTTTTCTTTCATAGCATTGTGATAAATATGAGTAGGAAATTAATTCATAGGGTAAAATAGACACAGTCCAGTTATTTCCTCTTTTAGTTATTTGCATCTTGCTTCTATTGTAGACCCTTTGAAAGGTGATCTTTATGGATACTTAAAAGAGGAGAGTAAGCATCCCAGTCACAAAGAATCTGATGTGCAGCAATGTATTCAGTATTATTTTGCAAATTTCCTCTATGAAAGCTGATAAATAAGCAGTAGAGTTGGAAAGTGAAATCCTCTATTGACTTCAGACTCAAATTTTGTCTCAGATGCTGACAAAACATAACCAATCTTTTAGCTATTGCAAGTAAAGATTATATGCTTTAGCAACAAATTTCTTCACTTATTTCCAAGTGTATTTTTAACAGCCTAATGGGACAAGAGCTCTTGTCAATATTTTTACTTATTAGAAAGTACTTATTTTCTCATTGACAAAAAGATTTCAAGCTCTCACATAGAAATAGTGGTTAAAATTTTTGATAAATATACCTATTACTAGAATTCTCTGAAATATGATGTGTCCTTATTCTATTTTCTTATGTTTCAGGTCAGAATTGTTTAGCTTCTGGTTATGGGCTGGTATGATATATACAGGGAAAAGGGTAGATATACTGTGATCTTTCTATGTTTGTTTGTTTTTTCTAGTGATCTATAAACTAATATCATAAAGATTCGAAATGAATATACTATGTTTCTGAGTAAATGAAGAGATAATAATTTAGAACTGACTGCATAAGAATAATCATTAAACCAACATGGTTTTTTTTCTTAAAATGGTGTTTGTATTAGCTTTTCCTCTAGTTTTTGAAACAATCAGTGCTAAATATGGTCAGAGGAGAGCGTATATAAATTATTTTTCCCCGATGCTTCTTGAGTACGTGCTAACTACAATCATCATTTCCCTGGGCATTTTTTAATTGGACGCTGAGGAGAAAGAGGCGAATGCAATGCCAGTCGTGTGCGTATTGGCTCCCAGCTTCCAAAACACCTTTTGTGGTATTGAGGGAGAGACTCTGAAACCACACTTCTGCTTTGCCAGCTGCCCATGTTAGCCCCTGTTACAGGCTCTGCAAATAGCGGGCGATAGAGAGAGTGACGCTAAAGGAGGAGGAAGGCACCACCCAGTCTTGCCTGTTTGCTTCCTGTGCCTTTCAATATCGCTCCAACTATGGATGCTGTTTCCTGCCCCTCGTTTCACTCTCGACTCACAGAACAGCCTTATTGTGTCCTTTCAGAAGTTTGAGGAGCAGCCTAGAGGTGTTTTCTCATTGCAGGTCTGAGCCCAAGCACCACGGAGTTCCTCCTCTTTGCTCCCAAGATCTAATAACCACAGATCTTCCCTTTTATTCCTCCAGGTATTATCTTTGGGTTAGTTAACTTGGTGCTATCTTTTATTCTTTAAGCAGTCCAGCACTCATAATGCCAATTACTTATATATTAAATTCTGGACACTGGCATACAACAAGTTCGTATATTCCTGATAGTGTGGAGGTGCTGGGAGATGTAGGGGAGAAAAAAACTTCCTTTAGAGGCAAGAGAATAGGGTGTGGAGGCAGGGAACCTAAGGCTGATTCACACTGCCTTACTGGAACTGAATCTAAAGGGGAACCGCAGCTTTCCACACCTAAGTGGCAAGGGGGAAGCTACTCCCTTTGCAAACCACACCACCCCCTCCCCTACCCGCCCCAACATTTTCTGCATGGCAGATGGAAATTTGAAAGTACCTCTGATTGGTTGCTTTTTGCAACCAATCAGATGTTTGCCTAGGAGTGTAACTTTGTAACTTTGTAACTTAGCTTCAGCCTCTAATTGGTTGCTTTCCACAACCAATCAGACTGATTTCAGGCCACTTCTTTTTTTGCATACAGTATACACCACTTGGCCAGTGGAAAGCCTCTAGAGGGTATTTAAACCCCAGAAAATTCTGTTGTCGGGCTCTTGCGCTCCTATGCTTGAGGGTGTTCCCACCCTGTAGAGTGTACTTTTGTTTTCAATAAATCTCTGCTTTTATTGATTCATTCTTTCCTTGCTTGTTTGTGTGCTTTGTCCAATTCTTTGTTCAAAACGCCAAGAAGCTGGACACCTTCCACCCATAACACTTTCACTCCTTTAGGTTCTGAGGCTGGGCCTAAGAATTCAACTAACTAGGACAGGTTAACAAGAGAAAAGAATACAAATGTATTCATTATTTTGATGTGTACATGGGAGTCTTTCGAAGAGAAATGAAGACCCAAAGAAGTCACTGGGCCCAAAAGCTTGTAGGTCTTTGGACACACACACAAAAGATAAATTGTGGGGATGTGACAAGGCAAAGGGTGTGGTCCTAGGGGCAGTAAATTGTTTGACAGTGACTAAAAAATAGATGGGAGAAACTAATGGCAAGTAAGGTTGACTTTAGTAGCTTGATTTGTGTTACAGGTCTAGTTTGGCATTGACTGCCAGTCTCTGGTGCTTGCTAAGCGTGTTCTTCTCTTTCTGGTGTAGGGAGGGCACCTTTCCTGTGGGAAATTTTATGACTTCCTTTTAGGTAGAAAAAGGGAGGTCAGAAAGCCCTTTCAGCAGCTGCTATTTCTTAAGTGCAGTCAGCTGAAAATAGTCAACATGCCAAAGCAGCATATTTTGGGGTGATATGTTCTGAACTCTATCAGGAGAAACACAAAGGGTAATTATTACACTATCTAAAAAAAACTGCCAAAGAGATTTTACACACACACACGTGCAGAGTTGATTCTCATGATTTCTGGTAGTTATGTTCTATAAAGTCACCATAAATACTGAATTGGTGAATATAGAATCATTGGTTTTAGGGAAATCAGGATTAAGTTCCTTCAAGCCTCTAGTCACAATATCTTCTTCAACAGATCAATACATAGGTGCACCTGTATATCAGTGCATCTTGTTTTATGTATGTTTCTGTTTAGAAACACCTTATCTAATATATATTGTTGATTCATTAACATTGAATTCACAAACATCAGCACTATATCTCATGCCTGGATAATACCTATCTAGTGTACATATTTTCCCCGTGAGATACCTCCATGGCTGCCTTCTTGTGCTTAGGAATCCTAGCCAGCACTTTAACACTGGGCTAGGAGGGCCATTTAAAACAATGAAATCACCAACAAAAGGCACAAAAATGTGAAAACCACTAAAATACATGGTGGAAATAACTCATTTACAGGATGAGAGCTAAAACAAGAAGATAGATAATAGCCTTCTTCCACCTTAGCAGGGAACATGTGTGTTGGTTGACTCAAATTTTATTGCCACTCTGATAATATATGAAAAATGACTGCAAATGTGCCAAAGTATTAATTCTAGGGTTTCTAATAAATATCATCAAATAGGAGAACTAGCAAATACAGAATCTGTGAATAATGAGGAGCTACTATGTATATATATATAAAATGTCCCATATGACCTCATATCTTTGAAACTGTATTAGGCCATTCTTGAGTTTCTATAAAGAAATAGCTGATACTGGGTAATGTATAAATAAAAGAGGTTTAACTGATTCATGGTTCTACAGGCTGTATAGGAAGTATGGTGCTCGCATTTGCTCAGCTTCTGGAAAGGCCTCAGGAAGTTTCAAATCATGGCAGAAGGTGAAGTGGGAGCAGGCATTTCACATGATGAAGGCAGGAGCAAGAAGCAGAGAGAGGTGACACGCACTTGTAAGTTATCAGATCTCATAACAGCTCACCCAAACACCTCCCATCGGGCTCCTCCTCCAACATTGCGGAATCACACTTCAATATGAGATATGGGCAGGGATAGGTTTCCAAACTATATCAGAATCAAATGTTTACTAAAGAACTTTTGTTTTCCACTCATTTCTGCTCCCAACATATCACTAAGAACTTCCCGTTGTCTTGCAATGCCATCCTACAAATCCCAATATTTTGGGGAGTAACAAAATGGTTTCCTGGGGTAATAATGAAGTCAGTACATCTAACCTATATTTCCTATTCTCTGCTTGCAGCATTGTTTGATGGGATTCTGTTGGTTTCACCAGAGGCATTAGTCACTGTGTGCAGGAAAATGATGATTCCCCTGATTCTCCCAAGATATAACATGCTGGAGTGATGTGCGGTTCTGTGCAGAAGTCAGGACAAGGACCACACTACAAGTCTGTGCTACTATATATTTAATTGTGTGGTGAAATATAACCTAACAGAATTAAGGAACTTAAGAAATTGATTTTCTATAGACCTGTGTTAGATCGGCTGCCTAAAATTTACCAGACTGTCTTTAACACATGCAGATTTTGGGGGAATTTTTGGTTGCCCAGCTAACTGTTATTTCCCCACCACTCCTTGGTAGCAAGGTGGCTACGTATTTTAGGTGACTAGATCCTGTCCAAATCCAGTGTAGAGGACCTTAATCAGTTACAAATTGTGTTAATTCAATTTCTTTAGCCAGAAATTTTTTTAGGAATAGACCTATGATGCAATTCTGGTCAAGGGGAAGTGAAGGTAAATCAGATGGGGAGACTAAGGACCAGGGAAGGGACTGTCTCTTCCATTGTGGGCATGCTGTGTAAAGATATGAGCTGCAGCAACTATCCAGCAACTATGAGTGAATAAGTCTGAAGACAGAAGCCAACACATTGAAGATGACGGGAAGGAAAGTACCTGGGTCCTTGGCAGCACTGCTGTTGAATTAGTCAGTACTGAAATGCTTTTCTGGATATGTCATGTGATAGTAAATCATGTTCTTCTTCCTTCTCCTCCTCTTCTCCTCCTCCTCCTCTTCTTCTTCTTCTTCCTCTTCTCCTCCTCCTTCTTTTTCTCCTCCTCCTCCCCTTCCTCCTCCTCCCCTTCCTCCTCCTCCTCTTCCTCCTCCTCCTTCTCCCTCTCCCTCTCCTTCTCCTTCTCTTCTCTTCTCCTTCTCTTCTTCTCCTTCTTCTCTTCTCTCTCCTTCTTCTCTTCCTCCCCATCTCCCTCCCCCTCCCCCGCCTCCTCCTCCTCCTCCTCCTTCTCTTTCTCCTTCTCCTTCTCCTACTTCTTCTTGAGTTTTGCTTTTGTTGCCCAGGCTGGAGTGCAGTAGTGTCATCATGGCTCACTGCAACCTCCTCCTCCTGGGTTCAAGTGGTTCTCTGGCCTCAGCCTCCCAAGTAGCTGGGCTTACAGGCACCCACCACAATGCCAGGCTATTTTTTTTTTTTTTTTGTATTTTTAGTAGAGACAAGGTTTCACCATGTTGGCCAAGATGGTCTTAAACTCCTGACCTCAGGTGATCCACCCACCTCGGTCTCCCAAAGTGCTGGGATTACAGGCTTGAGTCAATGTGCCTGGCTGTAAATCACCTTCTTATATAAACTATTCTGCAATTGTTCTTCTTTTACTTTCATTCAGTAGTGTCTCAATTGATTTACAGATTTATCAGTGGAGGTCCAGATTCAGTAGGTGTGGGGTAGAGTATTCCTATGAACTTGTGATTTTGAAAAGCTCCTCCTGAGTTTCTCATAGGCAGCCTGGAGACTGTCCTTGTAATAAGATTTATTAACTTGGGTCGAAACCAGAAGTGTGACTTTGAACCCCAGATTTAAGGAAACATACTTGAATCGTAGATTGGCATGGTTCCCTTCTCCTCTTTACCTAACTATGTCCCTGCCATTATAATTAGATCTTTGGTAGTAAGGGTTGGATGGGGACAGTTTACAAAGAGCTCCAAATTCAAAGGCTTTAATCCAATCTAGAGCACAGAGCTGTTCCTTCATCCACTCTCCTCATCTCATTCTGCTCCTCCTGTGCATCTAACTACACGTCTACCCCAGCATTTGGAGGGTCAGATCCCTTGAAGGCCATGTTTTTTTGCTTGTTTGTTTTGTTTTTTTTTGACAGAGTTTTGCTCTCTCGCCCAGGCTGGAGTGCAGTGGCGTGATCTTGGCTCACTGCAACCTCCTCCTCCCGGGTTCAAGCGTGCCTCAGCCTCCTGAGTAGCTGAGATTACAGGCATGCACCGCCACGCCCAGCTAATTTTGTATTTTTAGTAGAGACAGGGTTTCTCCATGTTGGTCAGGCTGGTCTCGAACTCTTGATCTCAGGTGATCCACTCGTCGTAGCCTCCCAAAGTGTTGGGATTACAGGCATGAGTCACTGCGCCCGGCCAGGAACATGTTTCTTATTCAGAAACTATGCATATCTGCTTCTTTAAAAATGTGTCTTTTGGTTGGGAATGGTGGCTCATGCTTATAATCTCAGCACTTTAGGAGGCCAAGGCAGGAGCATCACTCGAGGCCAGGACTTCCAGAAGAGACTGGGCAACATAGTGATACCATATTTCTACAAAAAAAAAGAAAAAGAAAGAAAAATATACGTCTTTATACAGTACATTTTCCTAACAACACTTAGATATATTGTTTTTCTTGAGAACTTAAACACAGATTGTTAAATCCTGATAGAAGAGAAATAATTATAATATGTATCTCATGTCCTGAGACTCAGCTAAGACAGAATTTGCAAATGCATGTCAACTGTTTTAAGTCTGTGGTGGAATGATGTAAAAATTCAGCCATTCTTCATCCAGACCATCTTCTCTCATTCCAGCATTTACAATCTTCCTCCCTGCCCTTTTGGTTTCCCAATTTTTTAACCTGTTTTTGGACCTTCAAATTTGGACATTCTATTCCTGTTCAATGTGGCATCCCCTTGGACTTAATTCTGCTATTCAGCAATTGGCTTCAGCAGCATATTTCTCTGTTTTTCTGGTCATTGTGAAGTTAGGTGATATAGAGTTATTTTTCTCAGAGGATGTATTTGGATGGCAGGCAAATTGCAAGAATGGAGACACTAGAGCTCAGGACAATCTCAAATACATATGGCTTGTACATGAGCCCTAAAACTTTAAGACAGATATCTACATCTCCTTGACCACTGTTAAGATTATTGGCTATATTTACAGAGTTCTTGAGAATTTTCATAGCAGATTAGCATTTATTCTTGTAGGGAGATGGTAGTTTGTCAACAGACATTCCATTTCTCAAGACATAAGTAGAGTCTCAGGAATGGTCCAAGAGTCACCCAAAGCCACATTGCTTGATAAGGCAGAATGAGTATGAGACTCCAAGTCTTCCAATTCTGGAGACTCCACCAGATCACTCACGTGGAACTGAGACAGTTCAGAGCCAGTCAGGCCAGTGCTCTAGTTTCTAAATTTAGTTTCCCTGACCAATGCAGCTAGTTCAGGAAGAAAAGAGATAGAAATATATTGCCTGTGCTTTGCATATTTAATTTACATAAAAATATATTTAATTTGAAGAAGTTCCTGTAAGGTGATAAACTAGTAACTGTCACTGTGTCCATCTCTCTACTCTGTTACCATGAACTTTGGTAAAAGTTACTAATAGGGATGGTGTGTCTGCTTCAAATATTCAAATCCAATTTAAGAAATAGTTTGTCCAACCAACACATGCATGGATTTTCCCAGCTCAAATTTACTTTGTAGCTTATTCTGAGTTATCAAATGAAAATTTTATTATAGGTGCTTTCTCTCATCATCTGTTGACTTAGGAATTGTCCACCTGTGTAACAGATGGAATGCACACTGCCTCAGCCCCATCATTAGTTTGGGTGGGAACCTAGCTGTGCAGGTGGATGATGTCACCTGACGATCCCACTTACTTCTATTACTCCTGCAGTAGCCCAGGGCTGTTTCTGGGCTCTGTGTTATCTGTAGCCCCATCACTCAACATCTTACCTACCTACTGCCTTCTGTGCTTCCCACACGTTCAGCAATCAGCTTGCATCTAAGAATGCAGGACCTTGACTCTGACAGGTCTCTGGGAGTCACGTTAGAGGTGAAACTTCTCTCCTTCTCATCCTCTTGTCCCAGCTCTACCTCTGTATTTGCATTTGCTGAGTGTCTGTGGTTGCCTCCTGCACCTGAGACTGATTTTGACTTCCTCGTTTTGAATCATGTTATTCCTTAGGCCAAGGCTTGAAGTTCCCCTCTGGCTCTTTCTTGTTGCCCCAGGACATAGTTACATTCCATTTGGGTCCAACTCATAGGCTCGTGGTTTCTGCTCAGAATTAACAATATTTCCTGTTTGGATGATGACATTCTCTATGGCCATATACACTCTATCCTTCTCTCCTACTCTTCTCCAGCTTGCAAATATCTCTTTTTTTCAACCCTTTAATGGCACTAATTTTCTTGCTGGCATAACATAAAACAATATTACATACTATATCTATCTGTCTATACTTATAAATTAATGTGAAGGATAGGTACAGATGTACAAATTGTTTTAAATCAGAAACATACCGTTTGTCACTTATATGCCAGACTTTTCGTTTGGTATGTGTCTCCTCACTGCTATGTGCGTTGACTCTTCATTTCTGTATGCCATAGTGACTTGGCCACTGTAGCTACTTAATAAATGTTTATTGATATTGACTGATAAGGATGAGATATTTAAGTCAGTAAGTTCTGGTAAATTCATTTTCATCAAATTTCCCCCCTTTGGAACCAAAATATTCATAATGTTAAAATGTTTAGTTCTGGAGATATGAAATTCAAATAGAAGATTTTTAAAAGTCTGTAAGGGAAGGAAAACAGTTATTTTGGGAATAGCTGGTTTAAGTGGGAGTAAATGAGGTGCAATTTGGGAGAGAGAAAAGAACAGTGTAAACTGAAGAAACTATGCTTAAGATTAAGAGATAGTCAAGTAAATTTGAATACACTTGAGTAGTCTCTTCAGTAAAGTTTCATTTGTAGATTAATTTTGCAGTTTACTAATTAGAAAAAGGACATAAATTATTCTTGGATACTAATAATATGTTGCTGCTTTTCTGGTCTCTTATCGCTTGTTTGCTAAGACTTCACATTTTCTCTTCTTTGATTAACACTGTTTGACATTTCTGGCACTGTATTTTTGATATGATAGTAGATATACAATGGTGTTTTGGTAGGCCAAATACTGATATAAATACTGTTTTAACATCACTTTTTTTCGAAGCTAATATTTTATTTTAAAAATGTGGGAGATACAACATTCCATAACAAAAGAAAACGATGTGTTTATTGAAGTAGTTTGTAAGAATATTTACATTGCATGCTAATCTCCAATTCAAACAATTGTTTTCCTATCCATTCATCCTTCTTATGTGACTCTGTAAGACTGTTTTTATATCTCTGCTGGGTTATTCTTATGTTAGCTTTTATCTCCATGCTTATTACCCAGTGGTTGCAGGAAGGCTACCACAACTCCAGGTAATATATCTACATTCCAGACAGAACAGAATAAAGGCTTTTCGCAGAGCTCCATTTAGGAGAATTCACTTATCCTTCATCAACCATAGCTAGGCCCCATGGCTACCACTAGACCTATCACTGGCCAAGGAAAAAGAAATTACCAATGTTTAGTCTAAATACTCTCAGCAGTCATTGAAGTAGATATCTGCCTTCTCCAAGATCAAGAGATTTCAATGGCTACCTGAACAAAATAGTTTTGTTTTGCTTTATTTTATTTTATTTTTTTACTTTGTAAAGAAGTCAAGGAATAAGTATAGGTGGTAGAAAGAGTTTAGCCAACTGCAAAGTTAAAGGGAGCAGTCCACACAATTTCCCTTTTATTTCTCATACAAATTGCAGTTTGGGGGGATCCCCATAAAGCATGCTCACGTTTGATCATACACTAACTAGAAAACTCACAGAAATCACTGAGAACTGTTGTACTTCTTGCGATGATTTATTACACTGAAAAACAATACAAATTAAAATTAGACAAAGGAGGAAGCACACGGGGCAAAATCTAGGGAAGCACCTAAGGTGAAGTGTCCTCATTGCCCTGTCTCTGTGGAGTCAGGACAGCATTGGTCTCCTGGCATTGACGTGTGACAGCATGCACAGGATTGCCAACCAGAGAAGCTCACCTGAGCCTCTGTGCCTAGAATTATGCCCCATTATGTAGGCATCATTGTTCACTCAAATGTCTAGTTCCAGCCTCTCTGGGTGGGACCCAAAGTCCTCACCATAAATCATATTTTTTGAATTTCTCATATGGCTTATTCCCATCCTAAGACTATGGGGTATGGCCGGCCTCATTTGAAATCACATTGTTAGACAATCTAGTGTGTCCCAAGACCCACAAGGAAACAAAGATATTCCCATCAGGTAGGACATTCCAAGGACTTAGAGGTTACCTCTCAGGAGCCAAGAGTAAAGGTCAGACCTTTCTTTAGGCAAGGTTAATTTCTTTACCATATATGTGAACAAAAGATAGCATACATCACAAAGACGATTTTGGCTAGGACATTCAGGAACACTGGGGAAATGATAAAACTGAATGAGATGACTTTTTCAAGATCTTGGGATTTGAAGATTTAGTAATTTAAGAATTATAAGAGGTAAGATAATTCTCTATGCAAGAATTTTCCCAACTCTGCCTTACAGAATATGTATTTCTAGAGATAAGGGCACTGCATGTGAAAGAGAAAAGTATGATCAAATATATTTGAAAAAGACTGGGCTTTACCAAAGTTAAGCAAGTCTCTATACCACTGGACTCTCTATAGTCTTTAATATGTTGATATAGCAGTTCTCAAATTTTTGATCTTAGGACACTGTACATTCTTAAAAATTACTGACAACTCCAAACAACTTTTGTTTAGGTAGGTTTTATCTGTTGATATTTATCATAATAGAAATGAAACTGAGAAGTTTTATATTTATTTAGTCATTAATTCATCTAAAAGTAAAAACACATTAATGTTAACATAAATAATTTATTCTTATGAAAGTAACTGTTTTCCAAAACAAACAAAAATTAATAAGAATAGTTACATTACCTTCTATTTTAAAAAATTATGTAGTGTTTAAATGAGTAGAAATCAGCTAGGGCCAGGTGTGGTGGCTTGTACCTGTAACCCCAGCACTTGGGATGCCAAGGCAGATGGACGACTTGAGGCCAGGAGTTTGAGACCAGACTGGCCAACATGGAGAAACCCTGCATCTACTAAAAATACATAAATTAGCTGGGCGCAGTGGCAGCTGCCTGTAATCCCAGCTACTCGGGAGACTGAGGCAAGAGAATCACTTGGGCCTGGGAGGCAGAGGTTGTAGTAAGCCGAAATGATCACTCCACTCCAGTCTGAGTGGCAGAGCAAGATTCTATCTCAAATAAATAAACATACAATAAATAAATCAGCTATATTTTCATATCTGTATCTGCATTTAATCAGTTAAAATATATTATTTTAGTTAAAATGTATGAAGAAAATCTAGCCTCACACCTAAATGTAGTTGGGACAAGACAAACCATTCTAATAGACTAGTAAGATAATTTCAGATATGGTTTTTAAATAATATACTAAAACTTCATAAGTCATGGTTTCTTAAAAATTAGTTGCAATGTAGAATTTTTTTTTTTTTTTTTTTGAGGCGGAGTCTCGCTCCGTCCCCCAGACCGGAGTGCAGTGGCCGGATCTCAGCTCACTGCAAGCTCCGCCTCCCTGGTTTGCGCCATTCTCCTGCCTCAGTCTCCCGAGTAGCTGGGACTACAGGCGCCCGCTACCGCGCCCGGCTAGTTTTTTGTATTTTTTAGTAGAGACGGGGTTTCACCATGTTAGCCAGGATGGTCTCGATCTCCTGACCTCGTGATCCGCCCGTCTCGGCCTCACAAAGTGCTGGGATTACAGGCTTGAGCCACCGCGCCCGGCCGCAATGTAGAATTTTTAAAAAATCAATGTAATATTCATATTCTATACTATTAAAATATATTATTGTATCTTGCACTTTAAATGGCCCTTTTACTCATGCATGGTTTTGAAGCATTATGTGTTGGTTGTTTGAAAAAATATTGTATTACTAAGTTATATAGATCATCCAAATATTAACACATTTCAGTATACAACATCAAACATTTATATTTCTTAATATCAACACCAGTCTCATCAAAAAGTTTTTAAAAATTGAGAAGCTGTCAAGATCAAGAAACAAGGCTTGCAAACTTAAACTTCTGTTTTTTCAGGAGCAAAATTATTGCACTATTAGTTGTCCTTGAAAACTACAGGCTCACTTAGTTTATCATCAAGAAAGTATCTGCCAAATATCCATGTTGAATTACCAATAGTTTTTCTATCTTTTGTTTATGAAAAACTGATGTTCCATTTAAAAAATGGTTAATTCATCTTGCGATTCAAACAGTTCCACAAGTGATTTTCCTTAAAAAGCAAACAACAACAATAACAACAAAATGTTAGGGAAGCAGGAAGCTAGGAAAGCCACCGTGACACTATTTTAAAATCAAGTCCATCTTAAAACTGACAAGGTACATTCCTGCCAGTCATGACCCATGGATCCAAGATGTTTACGGCTAAAGAATCAGCTTTGCAATGTCTGCAAAAACAAACTCCCACCACAACGGAAAGTCCAGATGTCTCAATACCCATAACAATATATGTTTTCAAGAAAATTAGAGTTATGCTTTGATGTACTTACACGTTAAAATGTCAAGGATAGTTTTCTTTAAAACAATAGAATAATAAATTTTGTCATGCTGTCAGCCCACCCACATGTAGTTTAATCTCACAGCCTAGTTAAGTCTTTATATAGACAAAACTCCTATATACAAAAAACGTAAAGCAAAGACAGTGCATTCCTTCACTTGTTTCCTGAGGACGTGCTACTGTGTAATGGAATAGCTTTCAATAAACTATCTCTCTTCTTTACTGCACTCTGCAACTTGCCTTGAATTCCTTCCTACATGAGATCTAAGAGCCCTCTCTTGGGGTTTGGATTGGGACCCCCATTTTTTTTTTTTTGAGATAGGGTCTCACTCTGTCACTAGGCTAGAATGCAGTGGTACGATCTTGGCTCACTGCAACCTCTACCACCAGGGTTCAAGCAATTCTACTGCCTCAGCCTCCTGAGTAGCTGGGACTACAGGTGCATATCACCACCAGGGTTCAAGCAATTCTCCTGCCTCAGCCTCCTGAGTAGCTGGGACTACAGGCGCGTACCACCACGCCCAGCTAATTTTTGCATTTTAGTAGAGACAGAGTTTCACCATGTTGGCCAGGATAATCTCGATCTCTTTACCTTGTGATCCACCCACCTTGGCCTCCCAAAGTGCTGGGATTACAGGCATGAGCCACCGCGCCCGGCCACACATTGTATTTTAATATGTAGAAGTGCTTTAAGATATGTCCCGTTTTGTCACTTTTTAGCATTAAATATTAAAAAGATATATATTGAATTTGATTTTCCACACCACATGCAAGGAGCTTGGAAGTGGCCACTGTATCTCAACAAGTAAAAAGCTGAACAAACTGAAAAATCATATATCTTCTTACGTCTTAAGAGAAGTGAGCTCAGAGGGCAAACTCCTGCTCTCCCAATTGGAGAAACATGCAGGTAAAGATAATCACAACATGCTGGAGCAGAAACCTGCTTGGGAAACACTACTGGGGTAGGAAAGCCTTAACTGTAATTGATGAATTGTTCCTTGGGGACTCAGTGTGGCCAAGACTAAGTTAAAAACTCCAGGGGACCTGTTTCGGGGCAGGGTGCATGCTTTTGTGAGTCTTACCTCCAGAAGCATAACCAAGTTCTCACAATAATATCAGGGAAAATTTCCCTCATGTTTCCAACAGGGGAAGGGGAAAAAATAACTATTTTGAAATACACCAGAGAGAAACTATTTAACCAGAGCTTAAATTGCTGGGGTTTTATTAGACCCTAATAGACCTGGGAAAAGGAAAATACCAGTTGCAGCCAACTCTGGACATCTTGTCCTGTCTAAGGAGGGAGAAAATAAAATTAGAAAAAGAAACAAACAGAAAGAAATATTTGTGAAATTCCAAGTCCAGAGGCATAGGTTCACCAAAAGCCTGGGACGCAATCACGCACTATAGAATGCTTCCCCTCTCCCAAACTTTAATGTCCCTCACCCAGTACATCATGTTTGTCTTAAAAAAAAAAAATTAGAAAGCATACTAAAAGGCAAAAAAACACAATTTGAAGATACATAGCAGGCACAGAGCCAGACATAAATGTTTCCTTTCCCCCAAACTTTAATGTTCCTTTACCAAGTACATCGTGTCTTGTTTAAAAAAAAATTTACAAGGCATACTAAAAGGCAAAAAACAAAATTTGAAGAGACAGAGCAAGCACGGAGTCAGACATGGCAAGGATGCTGGAATTATCATACCTAGAACTTAGAACAGCTTTGATTAATGTGCGAAGGGTTCTAATGGCTAAGTAGATAGCATGCGAGAACAGCTGGGCAATTCAAGCAAAGAATGGAACTTCTATAAGAAAAACAAAAAGAAATGCTAGAGATTAAAAACCAACTACAACACTGTAATAGGACTGAAGAATGCTTTTGATAGGCTTATTACTAGACTGGACACAGCCGAGGAAAGAATCTCTAAGCTTGAGGATATCAATAGAAATCTTCAAAATGGAAAAGCAAAGAGAATAGAGACTGAAAAAAAGCCCTAGAACATCCAAGAACTGTGGGACAACTACCAAAGGTGTGTATATCTGCAATGGGAAGATCAGAAGGAAAAGAAAGACAAAGGAATAGAGACATATCTTGAGAAATAATGACTGAGAATTCCCCCCAAATTAATGTCAAACATCAAACCACAGATTCAGGAAACTCAGAGAACAGCAAGCCAGAAAAATGTCCCAAAAAACTACTTAGATGGATCATTTTCAAACTACAGAAAATCCAAGATAAAGAAAAATTCTCATAAAGAAGCTGGATAAAAAACACCTTACTGAGGCAGAGCAAGATGGCAGCATAGAAAGCTCTATCAATCATCCCTCTTGGAGGGATACTAAGTTAACTGCTCTCTACACAGAAAACAACACCTTCATAAGAACCAAAAATCAGATGAGCACTGACAGTGCCCGGTTTTAGCTTCATATTGCTAAAAGAGGCACTGAAGAGATAGAAGAAAACAATCTTGCATTACTGACCCCACCCTTCTTGCATCCCTAGTAGCAGCAGCTTGGTGTGGAGACTATCTCAGGGCATAGGGGAAGGAAAAACACAGCAATGGTGAGGCATTAAACTCAGTGCTGTCCTGTTAGAACAGAAAGAAAAAATGGACCAAACTCTACTGTCAGTCACCCACGGGGGGAGAATTTAAATAAACTCTAGCCAGAAGGGAATCACTGATCCCACTGGTCCAAAATTGAGTGCCTGCAAATCTTGCTACTGACAGCTACAGCAGCCTGTGTCTCCACATAAAGTTGAATGGCAGTCTAGCCCATGAGGACTGCAACTCTTAGGTAAGTCCTAGTGCTGAACTAGGCTGAGACAGTGGACTGAGGGTGCATACAACATGTTAAGACACCAGCTGGGACAGCCAAAGGAGTGTTGGCATCACCCCACCCCCAACCCAAACCCAGGCTGCACAGCTTGAGGCTTCAAAGGAGACTTCTTCCTTCTGCTTGAAGAGAGGGAAGAGGTGGAGGACTTTGTCTTGCATCTAGGATACCAGCTCAGCCACAGCAGGATAGGGCACTGATTAGAATCCTGAAGCCCCCATTCCATGCTCTAGCTTCCAGATGGCATTTCTAGACACATGCTGGGCAAGAAAAGAACCCACTGCCTTGAAGGGAAGGATCTAGTCCTGGCAGCATTCATCACCTGCTAACTGAAGGGCCCTTGGGCCCTAAATAACCAGCAGCGATACCTAGGTCCTACAATGAGGGACTTGGGTGAGCCTCTGAGACTTGCTGGCTTTGGGAGAGACTCAGCACATTACCAGCTGTGGTGGCTATGGGGTCAAACTCCTTTTGCTTGAGAAAAGCATAGGGAAAAGTAAAAGGGTCTTTGTCTTACATCTTAGGTACCAGCACAGCCACAGAGGAGTAGAGCACCAAGCAGGTTTTGGAGTCCCTGACTCTTAGATGGCATTCCTGGACCTGCCTTGGGCCAGAGGGGAGTCTACTGCCCTGAAGGATGAGTCCTGGGCCAGGCAGCATTCGGAAGAATCTGACTTAAGAGACCTTGGGCCTTAGATGAACATCAGCAGTAATCTGACCATACTTTTTGTGGTCTGGGGTGGTGGCAGCTACAGGGTGAGGTTCCTCTGCCTTTGGAGAGGGGAGGGAAGAGTGCCAAGGACTACATCTTATGATTTGAGTGCCATCTCAGCCACAATACAATAGAACACCAAGTAGACTTCTAAGGTCTCTGACTCTAGTCCCTGACTCCTGGATGTCACCTCTAGAGCCACCTGGGGCCTGGGTGACCTCACCACCCTGAAAGGAAAGACATAGGCCTGGCTGCCTTTGCCATCTGCTGATTGTAGAGCCCCCAGGGCCTTAGGTGAATGCAGAGAGTAACCAGGTAGTGGATAAAGCAGGCCTTGGGTGAGACCTAGTTCTATGGTGGCTTCAGATCTGACTCAGCATAGTCATATCAGTGGTGGCCACAGAGGTGATTGTGTCACTTCATCCTCCAGCTGTACGTGGCTCAGAACAAAGAGTGAAATTCTGTATGTTTAGGAGAAAGTAAAGGAAGAGAACAAGAGTCTCTGCCTGGTAATCCAGAGAATTCTCATAGATCATGTCTAAGATCATCAAAGCTGTACCTCTATGAATCTGCAAGAACCACAGTGTTCCTGGACTTGGGGTGCCCCCTATAATAGATAAAGCTTAGATCACAATACTCTAGTATTTTCAAATAACTGGAAATCCTTAACAAGAAGTTTGCCTACAAATAAGCCCAGACAGTGGAGACTGAAATAAACATCTAACTCTTCAGTGCTCAGACACCAGAGAACATCTACTAGTATCAACACCATCCAGAAAAGCATGACCTCCCCAAGAGAACTAAATAAGGCAGCAGGGACCAATCCTCGAGAAACAGAGATATGTGACCTTTTCAGATGGAAAATGCAAAATGGCTGTGTTGAGGAAACGGAAAGAAATTCGAGAAAACACAGAGAAAGAATTTAGAATTTTATCAGATAAATTTAACAAAGAGATTGAAATACTAAAAAAGAATCAAGCAGAAATTCTAGACATAGCAAGTAGAAGGATGGTTACCAGAGCCTGGGAAGGGTAGTAGGGGGCTGTGGCAGAGGTACGGGTGGTTACTGGGTGTAGAAAAAATAGAAAGAATGAATACAGCTTACTATTTGACAGCACATCATGGCTGACTATACTCAATAAGAACTTAGTTATATATTTTTAAACAACTCAAAAAGTGTAACTGGATTGTTTGTAACTCAAAGGATAAACGCTTGAAGGGTTGGATACCCCATTCTCCATGATGTGATTATTTCATAACACATGCCTGTGTCAAAACATTTCATGTACCCCTTAAATATATGCACCTAATATGTACCCACAAAAATTTTAAAAATTAAAATTAGAAGAAAAATCGAAGGAAAAAATCTTACCTATAGAGGAATACATCTTCTAGGGAGAACAGTTTGGAGATTCCTCAAAACACTAAAAATTTAGCTACCATGTGATCCAGCAATCCGACTGCTGGGTATATGCCCCAAAGAAAGGAAATCAGTATATCAAAAATGTATCTACACTCCCGTTTGTTGCAGCATTGCTTACAACAGCTAAGATTTGGAAGCAACCCAAGTGTCCATCAACAGATGAATGGATAAAGAAAATACATATACACAATGGAGTACTATTCAGCCATTAGAAAGAATGAGACCCAGTCATTTGCACCAACATGGTTGGAAATGGAGATCATTATGTTACGTTAAATAATCCAGGCAGCACAGAAAGACAAACATCACATTTTCTCATTTATTTGGGGGATCTAGAAATCAAAACAGTTGAACTCATGGACATAGAGAGTAGAAGGATGGTTACTAGAGCCTGGGAAAGGTAGGGGGACTTTGGGGGTGGGGGGTGGAGATGGTTAATAGGTATGAAAAAAATAGAAAGAATGAATAAGAACTACTACTTGACAGCACAACAGGATGACTATAGTCAACAATAATTTAGTTATCTATTTTAAAGTAACTTAAAAACTGGAACTGGATTGTTTGCAACTCAAAGGATAAATGCTTGAGGGAATGAATACCACATTCTCCTTGATGTGATTATTCCACATCACACGCCTGTG
Organism: Colobus angolensis palliatus; assembly: GCF_000951035.1. Classification (NCBI taxonomy): domain Eukaryota; kingdom Metazoa; phylum Chordata; class Mammalia; order Primates; family Cercopithecidae; genus Colobus; species Colobus angolensis. The sequence continues at coordinate 4,130,990 of NW_012112253.1, forward strand.
TCAAAACATCTCATGCACCCCTTAAATATATGCACCTATTATGTACCCACAAACATTAAAAAAAAATTTTTTTTTGAGACTGAGTCTCACTCTGTCGCCCAGACTGGAGTGCAATGGTGCAATCTAGGCTCACTGCAACTTCCTCCTCCCAGGTTCAAGCGATTCTCCTCCCTCAGCCTCCTGAGTAGCTGGGATTATAGACATGCACCACCATGTCTGGCTAATTTTTGCATTTTTGGTAGAGATGGGATTTCACCATGTTGATCAGGCTGGTTTTGAATTCTTGACCTCGTGATCCACCCGCCTCGGCCTCCCAAAGTGTTGGGATTATAGGCGTGAGCCACTGCACCCGGCCAAATTGTTTTAAAAATTTAGAAGAAAAATAGAAGAAAAAGAAAACCTTGCCTATAGAGGAACAAAAATAAGAATTACGTTTGACTTCTCAGAAACCATGTAAACAGGAAGAGGATGTCATGAAATATTTAAAGTGTTGACAGAGAGAGCAAAAAACCCCACCAACCTAGAATTCTATAACCTGCAAAATTATCATTTAATAGCGAAGGAGAAATAAACACTTTCTTTGACCAACAGAAATTGAGAGAATTTATTGCCAGTAACAATGCCTTGCAAGAAATGTTACAAGACATTCTTTAGAGAGAAACAAAATAATACAAATCAGAAACTTGAGTCTACATAAAGAAGGAAAAAGCATCAAAGACGGAATAAGTGAAGGTAAAATGAAACTTATTTTTTGAATTCTTAACTGATCTATCATATAAGAGCTTGTTCAAAATAATAATGGCATCAATGTATTTAATTATTCGTTCACAAACAAAATCTGTATTAATATCTTCCCATATAATGAATGACACCAAAATTTAGTACTTAAGGCAACAAACATTTATCACCTCCCAGCTTCTGTGGTTCAGAAATGCCAGCTTTGCTGGGTTGCTGTGACTTAAGTTTTCTCATGAAGCTGTGGTCAAACTCCCAGGACTGTATCTATCTGAGGGCTAGGCACCAGAGGATCGGTGGATATTTGCCTAGAAACTCACTCATGGGTTTAGCAGGATTCAGTTGCTTCCAGGTTGTAGGCCAGAAGTCTCTTTCGGTTGCTTGCCATGTGAGCCTCACCAAAAGACAACTCACAATACAACACGGCAGCTGGCTTCCTTCAGAGTGAGCAAGAGCAAGAGAGAATGAGTGCCCAAGCCAGAAGCCAGTCTCATTGTAACTAACCTTGGAAGCGACATCCTTTTATGTTTGCCACAGTATTTTCATGAGAAGGGAGTTCTAAGCCTGGGCGCGGTGGCTCATGCCTATAATCCCAGCACTTTGGGAAGCCAAGGAGGGTGGATCACTTAAGCTCAGGAGTTCAATACCGGATTGGGCTACATGTGAAACCCTGTTTTTACCAAAAAATACACACACACACACACACACACTTATCTGAGTGTAGTGGCACATGCCTGGGGTCCCAAGCTACTGGGGAGTCTGAAGGTAGAGGGATCCCTTAAGCCCAGGAGGCAGAGGTTGCAGTGAGCCATGATTGCACCACCACACTCCAGCCTAGGCAACAGAGCAAGATCTTGACTGCAAAAAAAAAAAAGAATGGAGTTTTAGGAGAGTTACTTCAAGGTGACGGAAATGGTAATTACCCTAACGTGACCACTGTGCAATTAATATATGCATTGAAACCTCCCACTCTACTCCATAAACATGTACAATTATTATGTATCAATTTTAAATAAAACATTAATTAATGAGAAAAAATGAAGAGAGTCACTAGTTCTAGTCACATTCAAAGGAAGGGGACAGCACAAAGGCATGAACACCAGTCAGTGAAGGTTGTCTTTGAAGTGTTTATATTCTCGTTTATGAATGTAATTGTGAATTCTCATTTATGTGAATGTAAAGACAAAATACATTTCTTAATAATTCATGAGTTGCAGGAGAAATCATAATGGGACGTAGTGATTTAGAAATAAGCAGCAAACTAAGCAGCAATAATTGTTTTATATAATAAAACTTGCAAATGTAGCTGTAATAGTATCTTTTGAATGAAATCTAAATGGTATACACTTAGAAAACAAAGAGGGCTAAAAATAAGTGAGTAAATACAAGTTAAAAATTTGTTACATCAAGAATAATTTTTTAAAAAATAGAAAGGGTAAATGAAAACAAAAACTAAATAAACAAACAAACAAAAAGAATAAAAAAGCAAACAGTAGATTCTCTGAAGGTATCAGGCCCAGATGGTTTACCAAAGCTTAAAGAAAAAATGTAATCTTTATATTTGCAATAATTCAGAAACTAAATTAGAAAGGTAGCCAAATCTAGCAATGTATTAAAAATAATTTATCACAAACAAGTAGAGTTTAACCCAGGCATGAAAGAATGGTGCAATGTTAGAATGTTTATTGATGTGATTACTAAATTACCAGATTAAGGAAAAACATTAAAATCTCAATAGATAAAGAAAAAGGTCTTTATATGATATTCAACCCTATTGATGAAAAAAACTTCAAGTTCACTATAAATGGGAAGGGACTTCCTTACTTGGTTAAATGGTTTCTATTAATACCATAAAACAAGTAAAATTCTTAAGATTCAACTACTTGAAATCAGGAACAAGACAAGGATCCCTGCTATTACTGTTGTTATTCATCATAGTGTTGGATGTTCTAGATAATGCAATAAGACTAACAGAAGAAATAGATATTAATATTAGAATGGAAGAGTTGACATTATTTGGAAACACAGTATATATTTTTTGAGAAAATGTCTCTCTGCTGCCCATGTGTGAGTACAGTGGCATTTTCATGGCTCAATGCAGCCTTGAACTCCCAGGCTCAAACAATCCTCCCACCTCAACCTACTGAATAGCTGTAACTATACACGTGCACCACCATGCCTGGCTAATTTTTAAACATTGTTTTGTAGTGATGGGGTCTCACTTTGTTGTCTAAGTTGGTCTCAAACACCTGGGTTCAAGTGATCCTCCCTCCTTTGCCTCCCAAAATACTGGGATTATAGGCATGAACCACCACATCTGGCCAACAATATGATTTTCTAATATAGAAAAATACAAACCAGTCTACTCAAACTATTAAGGTTAACAAGGGAGTTCAGCAAGTTTGCTAGCTATAAGACCATCATAACAATAATACAAAACCTTTAAGTGTCCTATATACCCCAAATTACTGGTGAGTTTCTTAGTCCCAAATCTAACAAAAGAAAATTCTAAATTGAGAAAAATTATGATGTTTGAACAGGAAGTATTAGAAGTATAAATAGATAATCCTATCTAATTAGGTTTATAAAATAAATTATATGACAGCTAAAATCCTCAAAGGATATTTTTGTTGGATTGGACAAATTGATTATAAAATATTAGATTAAATAAGCCAACAATAGAAATCCCAGGAGCAGACTAGATATACAGGAAACCTTGACAAATGACAGAAGTAGCCCTGCAAGCTAGTGCAGAAATGATGGACTATATCATAGATAGCACTGGGACCACTGGATATTCACACTGGAAAAGTAATTAGATGCAACAATGCTTTCAGATGCATTGCAGTTATAACTAAAAAAAGTAACTCTTCCAAACCTTTAGAAAATATAGAAGAATCTATTGATAATATTTGGATAAAAAACATTTTGAAAATAAGATACAAAAATTACAAAGAGAAATTAGGATAAGTTCAACTCACAAAAATTATAAAATTCAGTGTAACAAAACCATTAATAAAAGTTGAAAAAAACATGGTGGCAATATATATCTGCAACAGCAATCATAAGTAAATGATTAGTGTGGTCAGGTGTATGAGAATACTTAGTATTAAAAAAGAACAAAAACAATAAAAAAAAGCAAAATAATGTAAGGTTATAAAGATGTCTGCAGAACAATGCTTGAAACTGTGGGAAATTGTATAACCTGAATATCTCTCAAATGAATGGAATAATACACAGCAATCAAAACAAATAGATCATGCACGTATATGTCAACATTAACATCTTAAAAAGCAAATCAATACATTAACATCCTAAACAAACAAAAACATTGTATTGACTAGAAATGCCAAGCTGTAGAATGAAACATGCAATATAGTAAACTTATTTATATTAAAATAGATGACCAATATTAATATACATCTAGATGTATTAAAATATTTTTAAAAACACATGGGCAAGATAAATATCACATTACTTTTGTGGAGAAAAAAAGGACTAAGAACAGGGTGGGGCCTCTTCTTGCTTTGACTTTGATGTAGGAGATAATTGTAAGTAGCATGTCCAATGACTCATATCAGTGGTTCAGCCCATGCATACCTTGACCTGTTTTTCAGGGATCCTCCAAATCAGTGGGAGAAAGGATGGGTGGTCCTAGGACATCAGATGGGTGCATTCAGATGGTGCATTTAGAAGGTGGTACTTTTTGTTCTCCACCTAATCTTAGAAGCTTCATTTTAGATGGCTGAGTGAGAATTCACCTACAGTTGTTACTCTTAAACACATCATGAATCTAAAGTGAAACAATTTTCTTGAATTCTTCGAACATCAGTCGTGAGTCCCTCATCTCTCTGGATCCTACGTGAGCAATCTTCTCCCTATACCAGGCTTCCATTGACAACCTGTTTACTGACTTCTCAAGGATTTTCCAATGATCAAAAATATAGTTTTGTATTTTTTCAGGAATTTTCTATAACATTTTTATGGTTAACCATCACGGGAGATTAACAAAATAACTTTTCTGAAAGAGATCATCTATAAATTAGAACATGCTTATATGTATATAAATACTTAACTTACACTGGGGCCTCATGGAGAGGGGAAGAGTGGGAAGGTGGGATGGAGAGGGAAGAATGGGTGGGAAGGTGGGATGGAGAGTATTGCCGCATGCTTTGATCTTGAGCATCATTAAGGTGTTGGTAGAAGAAAATTCCAAGTCTAGCTGATATGGGGTTTACCTTCCCATAACACTCTTTTCTGTTTCAAATATAGATATATACGGCCAGCCCCACATGACTTAGTTTCTCTGTTAAGCTCCTGGTATGATAATTCCATTTCAAAAAGAAGACTGGAGATTTGCCACTGTGAAGGGAAACAGAGGAAGGTGATGGCATAGGTCAGGGATGGGCAAACTTCCATTGTGAAGGGCCAGATAGTAAATATTTTAAGTCTTGGGTCATTTGGGGGCATCCAGGCTCTGGAAGAGAGTGTGAATTTGCTCTTTATCTGACTTTTTGTTCCATTCAGGACCTCAGCTGATTCGATGATGCCCACCATATTGGGGGAGGATCCTCCCCACTCAGTCTACCAATTCCCATGCCAATTCCTCCAGAAACACCCTCACAGACACCCCTGAGCAGCCGACTCATTCTAATCAAAAGCTAAAACACCTGGATTTTCCTTACAGTGGAAGTGGGACAGGGTCAGTGCCTACTGAAGCACTGAGAATAATGAATGTTTTCCCAGCTACCTGGGTATCCCTTAATTCCGTCAAGTTGACGCTTAAGTCAACTATCACAGAACTTAAGAAAAGCAATTTTTCTAAGTTAGGGAATGTAAAGAGAAATTGTATAAAATTAGCTTTTAGTTTTAAAAAGGGACGCAGAAATAAAAGAGCCTATCTCCAGCTGGCTGAAGGCCCAGGAAGAAAATTATCTGACAATGTTATTTGGGAACTGCAGGACAAATGGTTTCTAGAAAGACTTATTGAACATTTGCAGGAAGAGAAGCATGCAGAAGTCAAACCATATTTGTAAAAGGAGTAGAGTGAAAGACAGAGCTTTACTTTTTTGTCATGCAACAGGATTCCATCTGAAATGAAACTTCGAGCCATCACCTTTCCCACTCAGACCTGTTCCATTTTCACAATGTGACCTCTTCAGAGAGCAAAATCAATAATGTGTCTGTCTCAAAAGCTCTGGCTGTGATACTTTTAAGGTTTCTCATGACTTTCATAAAAACAGCAATAAATGTCCTGATAAATGGGCAATTCTAAATAACATAAGGATAGTTTCTTAAACTGGCTGAGGGCAACCCCCAATTTGGTCATTTCCCTCTGTGGATCAGATAAATCATGACCAATATCAACTCTAAGATTTAGTTTACCAAGAACAGCTTCAGCGGACTACAGAGTTATGATGTACAATTAAAATGAGAATTACAAACGGTTTAGTTTTTTCTCTTATGTGAATAAGTTCAGTCAGAATCGCATTTCTGTCCTTGTATAATTTTAGCATTGAAGATCATCTCATGATTGCTAAAATCCCTGCAGGAACTTTCATACAGCTATGTGGTACGTACTGAATGCAGATTCAGAATAAAGTCAACAAAGGCAAGAAGAGGCAAGCTGGAGGGGTGCTGTGAAAGGGAGAGAGAAAAGGAAAGGACCGATGACCTTATTTGAATTCTAGATTCAGATATCCCTAAAATCAATTTAGGCCTTGGTATTCTAGTTACATGCTCGAACACCAGTTATTGAGGTAAAGCTGACATTACATTACAAAACACTCAGATATTAAGGGCATGATTTGATGCATTTTGGCAAATGTATACACTCTTGTAACCCACAATCTCTTTTAAAATGTAAAATATTTCTATCATCTTGTAGAGTTCCTCCATGAACAACCTGACCCGGGAGCAACCATTGTTCTTATTTCTATGTCAATCGGTTAGTTTTGACTGTTCTTGAACATCAAATAATAGAATCATTGAATGATTCTGTTTCTGTTTTCTTTTGTGTCTATCTTCTTTCACTCAACATGTTTTTGAGGTTCATATATGTCGTTGCATATAGCAGTAGGTATTTTTATTGCCGACTTTTAACTTACAGTATGAATATGCTGCAATTCATTTATTTGTTTACCTGCTGATTGACACTGAGCTATTTCTGAGTTTTCATGATTCTAAATGAAGTTGATGTAAACATTCTAATATCTCTGTACAAGAGTTTTTGTGGACATACTATTTTTATTTGTGAGGAATGTAAATACCTAGCGGCATAATTTCTGTTTCATGGGGTAAGTATATAGATTTATTAGAAAGTGTCGTAAGTATATAGATTTATTAGAAAGTGTCAGTTTTCAAATGAGTGGTACCGTCTTGCAGACCTCTGTGTCCAGAATGAAGCTGCGGACCCTCACGGTGTGTGCTACAGTTCTTAAAGATGGTGTGTCCGGACTTTGTTCCTTCAGATGTTCAGATGTGTCCCGAGTTTCTTCCTTCTGGTGAGTTCGTGGTCGCCCTGACTTCAGGAGTGAAGCTGCAGACCCTAGCAGTGAGTGTTACAGTTCATAAAGGTAGTATGGATCCAAAGAGAGAACAGCAGCAAGATTTATTGCGAAGAGAAGAGCGAAAGAACAAAGCCTCCACAGCATGGAAGGGGACCAAATACGTTGCTGCTGCTGGCTAGATGGCCAGCTGTTACTCTTATTTGGCCCCGCCCACGTCCTGCTGATTGGTTCATTTCACAGCACACTGATGGGTCCATTTTACAGAGTACTGATTGGTCCATTTTACAGAGTGCTGATTGATGTGTTTTTACAGAATGCTGACTGGTGTGTTTTTACAGAGTGCTGATTGGTGCGTTACAAACTTTAGCTAGACAGAAATGTTCTCCAAGACCCAGGAAGTCCAGCTGGCTTCACCTCTCACCTCCAGCAACACATACTTGCGAACATTTGGTATTGTCAGTGATATGGTTTGGCTGTGTCCCCACGCAAATCTCATCTTGAATTGTAGCTCTTTTAATTCCCATGAGTTATGGGGAGGGACCTGGTGGGATAATTGAATCACAGGGTGATTTCTCCCATACTGTTCTCGCGGTAGTGAACAAGTCTCCTGAGATCCCATGATTTTATAAGGAGTTTCTCTTTTTGCTTGACTCGCATTTCTGTCTTGTGTGCCGCCATGTAAGACATGCCTTTTGACTTCTGCCATAATTGTGAGGCCTCCCCAGCCATGTGGTACTGTGAGTGCATTAAACCTCTTTTTCTTTATAAATTACCCAGTCTTGGGTATGTCTTTTTCAGTGGCATGATAATGGACTGATAGAGCTGGTTTTTATAATTTTACGTATTCTGTCTATAAAAGTTATTTGCTTACTTAAAAATTTTGCATTGTTTGTATTTTTGCAATGTTTTGTGAAATTCTTACATGTGATAGATACAAGCACTTGGTCAGACACATGAGTTACAAATATTTTCTTTTAGTATGTGACCTCTCTGTTCATTTTCTTAATGATGTCTTTTGATTATTGGAAGTTTTACATTTGATGAAGGCCAATGGTAGTAGACACTGTTGGTGCCTAACTCAGGTCTTCTTTATTAATGGTTCTCCCATTCCTCGGGTAATATGACTTTGGCTGTTAAAGGTTTATTGCAACAGCCTTCTCCAGAGAACTGGCCTCAGTCAATGGGAGCCTTCTCATCTAGAAACAGCTGAGAGTCCATGTGCTCTTTGGGTGTGGCTTAGACAAATGACTGGATAATATGAGGGTATAAACAGCATGTCCACTGACCTCCATGTGGAATGACTATGAGGCATCATTTTTGTTCTGGAACTCTCTGTGGGATTAAACAGAGGCTGGATGCCAGCTGACCACACTTCTTTCCTGAGCTTCTTCCTCTGCCCTATCTGCTTCCCTTACTTTCACAGATTTCTCTTGCAGTCACTCAGTAAATGCCTCATACAAGAATTTCTTTCTCTAGAGAACTTACTCTAAAACACCAACTCATTAATTTTTCTGCCTCTAGAGAACGTATTCTAAAACACTAACTCATCAATTTTTCTTTTCCTTTTTTTTTTTCCTCTTCAGACAGGGTCTTGTTCTGTCACCCAGGCTAGAGTGCAATGGTGTAGTCTTGGCTCACTATAACTTCCACCTCCTAAGCTCAAGCAATTCTCCTGCCTCCATTTCCCAAGTAGCTGGGACTACAGGCACACACCACTGCACCCAGCTAATTTTTCGATTTTTTTGTAGAGATGGGGTTTTGCCACATTGCCCAGGCTGGTCTCAAGCTCCTGAGCTCATATGATCCACTCACCTCAGCTTCCCAAAGTGCTGGGATTATAGGTGTGAACCACCATGCCTGGCCTCCAATTTTTCATATAATGTATAGTTCCTTGTTTACAGCCTAAGAAATCTCTGCCTACCCCATGTCATGAAGCTATTCTTTTGTTTGCCTTGAGGAGCTTTATCATTTTACTATTTATATTTATTTAGGTCGAGGATCTATTTTTAATTAGTTTTTGTGCATGACATAAGAATCAAGTTTTATTTTTATTTTTTCTTAAAAATATTCAGGTGTTCCAGCACCTTTTTTCCCTAAATAATTGTATTATCACCATTATAAAAAAATCAATTGACCACATATCTCTGCAACATTTATTTTCATTTTCATTTTAACTAGTTTGGAATGGGTTTCTATTTTTTGGACTAAAATTTCTGGCTAATTTAAAGTATCCTTTTTATTTGGCTTTCCACTAGGGCTGCTAGATTTAGCAAATAAAATATAGGACACTGCCTTAGTCTGTTTTCTGCTGCTATACCACAACAGACTGGGTCATTTATAAAAAAGCGAGTTTATTTGGCTCATGGCTGTGGAGGATGGGAAGTCCAAGAGCATGGTACTACATATGGTGAGGACCTTCTTGCCACATAATTCTATGGTGGAAGGTGGAAGGGCAAATCAGTGCAAGAGACATTGAGAAAAAGTGGATCTAATGCCCACAATAACTAACCTGTTCTGGTGATAATGACACTAATCCATTCATGAGGGCAGAGCCTTCTTGACCTAATCATTTCTTAAAGGCCCCACCTCTTAGTATGATCACAATGACAATTAAATTTCAACATGAGTTTGGAGGGGGCATTCAAACCAGAGCAGACACCATGTTAAATATGAATTTCATATATACAATAATTTTTAATAAATACCACAAAATACATGGGATGTACTTATACTAAAAAAGTATTAATGTATAACTGAATGTGCCCTACTTTGTGAATATTTAGTATTACATCTAATACAAATGGGCATCATGTATTTTATCTTAAAACCCTGCTTCCACCTGACTTACTGAATTCTGATGTTCTGCATCCTGTCACTGCCCTTTTTCTGGCCTTCTCCTATCTCATCTTTTCAACTACCTGCAAGATGAGGCTTTCCAAACCTCTTCACTCTGATGTCTTAGTTCTCTTGTCTGGAAAGCTGGAATAGACAATTCACACTCTTATCACAATCTTCGACTCTCTTGGCTGTCAGCTACCAAAGCAACTTGATTATTTTAAAAATAATGATCCACTTCTGAGGTGCAAATTCGATGTTATTGACCTGTCAGAACAGACAGGGAGGTGTTGTGACTTCCTGACTCTTGTCAGCAGTGGGAGTGGGTTAAGGTCAATCAACTCATATCCTCACACCTGAAGCTCTGTGACTAGGACTCCAGCTGCTACCTTTGACTACTAGACAGTGCCAAACTATCAGACTTTGGGGAAATTTAATCTGTGATCATGACACCATGAGGATCAATTTGTGAGCCGCTGGGATCACACCTCCCCTAACCTGCACACAGGCATTACAACCCTCAGCCATGGAGTGGGAAGACTGTGGAACTCTCCATAGGGATTGTGAGAGATGCAAAGTGAGGAGGGCAGGCATGAAGGGAAGATCACAAGCCCACAGCCTGTTCCACAGGAACACATTTTTTCCTTACTAGGAGACAAGGATTTTAAAAGCCCATATGTTGTCTTATCATGAAGCATTGCCTGACTCTCTAAGATGAGATGAACTGAATGCAGAACCACAAAAGGTAACAAGCTAAAGCCTCATTATGGATTCTTGGTGACAGAGGCAAATTTCCTGCAAAGCCAGTAAAATACAAGGCCCTCCTTTGATGAGTCCCTGTGATTGTTGGACATGCTCAGCGTTGAGGCTCCTCCAGGTGAAGAGGAAGCCAATGTGCAGTAGAGAACCACTTTTATGTAAGGATTACTAGCAAACTGAAGCTACCACACAAGAATGGATCTGGATTTCCAAGTCTCAAATAATTTGTTGTGATTTCTTCCTTTATTCTAAATAAATATTTTCATTCATAACTAATTTTGTATTCGTAATTAATTTGTTTTTCTTTCTTTAAGAAGGTCTCCCAAAAAGTGTGAGTTTTAGGCTCCACAAAGCCTGAAGCTTACCCTTCTCATTGCTGTGAGGGCAAAGACAGAGATGTGTGCAGATTGGAAATTCATGGCCCGTAGACATGGTGGCCCCACACTTGACTCATCTGTCTCACAACCTTCAGGGCAGTCCCCGATAATCTACACAGGACAACAGCTATGAGACCAGGATTTAGTTATAATTTGCTTCTGTAATCTCTCTGAAGAGAGCATTCCAAAAGTGCCTCTTTTTGCCCTGCTCTGCTCATGCATACTCTTTCCCTTCCCAACACATTTTTAACCACCCTCCAAAGCAGTAATTTAATTCTCATGCTTATGAACCAAAATTACTCTGTTTCTGTAAAAGCAATGCAAAAGTAAGGCTGCAGAGACTTGATTTTGAATAAAAAACACATGAAATAAGGATTTTGATCTACTCCCATTAATGCAGTATTACAAAGGCTAGTACATTCTTAGTATTTATTAACTAAAGAACAAAACAGCAATGATTGATGTGCAAAAAATATGCAGTTATGTCCTACTTTACGAATATTTAATATTGTATCTAATACAAACTGTTATGTAAAATCTAACCTTAAATATCTTAAAGAAGTAAATTGTTCTTATTCTTGAATGATATTTGGCAGAGTCTCTAAATTGAGTTCCCTCAGTTCTTTTAACAAATTATTTTGATTGATCATAAATCTATTTCCGATAAATTTCTAGAACAGTCTTTATGAGTAAATAGTAATATACTTACATTTAGCCTCTCTAGAAATGTTTGATTTATTATCACCAGAATTAGAGAATTATACATTTTATCTTGTTCTGGCTAGAACTATTAGACGATTGCGGAAGTTTAGTAGCTTAGTTGTTTAAATTGTGCTAAAAGCTTTACTGTGATTCTGATTCTGTTTGTTTCACACACATAGCTGCAAATCATTCCACTAGTCTATAATTATTTTAAACTATACTCAGTACTTAGGAAACAAGTAGAAAATATCTTGGAATACCATTAAATATTTTTCTTATGATTAATTTATATAAACTCTTCTTTATTCTACTTTATAAAATGTATTTTTATGTATCATTTAATCTTTATAACAATCTTATGACACAAGCTGAGCAGGTAATTTTTTTCTTTATTTTAGAGGTCACATATCTTAAAAGCAGACACAAAGTTGGTACATAGATTTATAATGTGTATCTTGGAACTCTTTCTACTGAATTTTGTATACTGCCTCTTCCTTTCTTTATCCTCCTCTTTATCTGCCTGACCGATTGGAATGTACCTGCTTACTATGTGCTCAAAATTAGAAAAGTTATATAGACATTGACTTCAATGAGTTTAAAGCTTAGTTGGCAGGATATATATATATACACATATATGTGCATATATGTGTGTGCACAAATTTACATGTGTATGCATATGTAGACACTATTATCAATATATGCATATACAGACACTAATTATTTTAAAAATCATACAAAATGGCATATCAACAGCTGTCTCAAGATGTGATTTATATGTTTATTTTGAAAATTTATTTAGGGCCCTACTGTGTAAGAGCCAAATGAAAGCTTCTGTTAAAAGCTCTTGCTGACATTTAGAGGGAAAGGGACATTTGGGGTGGTCAAAGAGAAAAACATAACCTTCCTGAGTCCTTATGAATCTTCATGGATCTTTAAGGAGAGTGAGACCAGGATAGGCAGAGAGAAGTTGACAGGTCGTTAAGAGGAAGAAGTCTGGAGGCAAGAAAGAACAAAAGTACTGTGGGCACTGGTGAAGCTATTTGACTGCTCAGAGAAGAAGGATTTGGTAAAATAGTATGTATTTGCATACAGAAATGGGCACAAATTGTGGAAGACCTCATATTCAACATGAACATCAGTTTCTTAACTATTGATAATGCTCATAGTTCCACCATTGACTCTTTTATTGTCTACACAGATAGTTTTTAGAGGGTTATTGATCCCTCTGAGAATTTGTTTTACATAACAAATTTTGCCTTATTAATGTATATATAAGAATGCATAATTTTACAAGAATGTTAAGGACCTTAAATGCCCCTGAAGCCGATGTGAAGACTTCTAGCATTAGAAACTCTTCCTGCATATTCTAACTAGAACCTAAATCTTTTTCCTAAACTCCAGATCTACTTACTCAGTTACCTACATTTTGATGCCCCAAATGAAACTAATTATGTATCCTAAATAATCAATTTATCTGATATTTCATGACAGAATAATTCAATACCCCTACCTACAGTAAATGGCAGAATGGTAGATCCTACACATGGGCACCGAAGCCAGAAATTCAGGAGACATTCGGTCCTACCTCCTTCTTTCTTACCATTTCTTGTTAATTTCTCAGACAATGCTTCTTCCCACCCAATGAGCTCTTTCCCTATTTAAGGGTTTTATCATTTCTCCCCTGGATTGTCACAACAGCTTTTTAACTATGGTCTCTGCCTGCAGTCTTGCTTGTCCCTTCCAGTTTATTCTCCCTATTGTTAGAAGAGTAACTTTAGTAACACTAGTAACAAATCTGATCACATCCTTCACCTGCTGAAGATTCTTCAACGATTCCCCCAATGTCTTAAATAATACAATCTATACTCTGATACTGTATGGCTATTTGTCCCTGTCCCAATCTCATTGAAATGTAATCCCCAGTGTTGGAAGTGGGGCCTGATGGGAGGTGTTTGTGTCATGAGGGCAGATCCCTCATGGCTTGGTGCTGTCCTTGTCACAGTGAGTGAGTTCACTTCACAGGAGATCTGGTTATTTAAAATGTGTGGCACCTCCCCTTGCTCTTGCTCCCACTATGTGACATTCCTGTTTTTACTTCATTTTCTGTCGTGAGCAAAAGCTCCCTGAGGCCTCCTAGAAGCTAAACAGAAACTGGTGCCATGATGCTTACACGGTTTGCAGAAACATGAGCTAATTAAACCTCTTTTCTTTGTAACTCACCTAGTCTTGAGTATTTCTTTATAGCAAACAAGAATGGCCTAATACATCCTCCTCAGTATGATGAGGTTCAGCTTCTGTTTTCTTTGCTGGCCTCATGCCTTTCACATGCTCACTCTTAGCTTCACATCTTTGCATTGCTATATTTTTCCTCCTGTTGAAATGTGCTAAGATTGTCTTCTTTTCCTGGCCAATACCAATTCATCCTCAGAGATGCAGCCCCTGAGTCATGCTGTTAGGCACCCTTTTCTCACCTCTCAAATCCCAGAAAGGTGCTGGTCCTCTGCACAACCATAGTGCTCTGGTCTTAACTCTAGTAGGACTTTTTTTTCACATCAGAATTTCCTGTTTCCTGTCTGTCTCTTCCTAAAGTTGTGACTCCCTTAAAAGTTGGGGTGGTTCATTAGTTTCCGGTGCAATGTCCCCGCACGAATATCAGAATGAACACATGCTGGAGTCCCAGGTGCTCCAGAGAACACTTCCATGATGGCACAAACATGAAATGTTTTCTTAGAAACAAAAATTTAAACTGTCCAAAGAAATTATTCATGTCTAGTTGGCAATTTCCTATTTCTCAATTCCTATAATATTGTATTTGCCAAAAAAGTTACACTCTAAAAAATATTTTTGCAGGTAATAATGATAAATTTTTGAATTAAGGACCAATAGAATAATACTGTTTCAATAACAATTACTTGGCAGAGTGAGCAATAGGTATTGGAAAACAGCAAATAATTGATCTAGTGAGAAATATAGATTAACCCAATTCATTTCTAAGTCCAATGAAATGTACATTTATTTTTGAAACATTTCTTTTGTTTCTAACAGGGGGCTTTGGATTTTAGAACATTTCTTTTTTAAGAAATGTTAAAACTGGTGCCATGATGCTTATGCAGTTTGCAGAAACATGAGCCAAGTAAACCTCATTGGCTGTTGAGGTTTAAAAGGGGGCTTTGCATTTTAATAGCAAGCACTTTTGTTCAGCTCCCTATCTTGGTTGTATATGGTAAAGTTCAACATTCTAGAAGTCAACAATGCCACACAAAATCTAGTGTTTTCAAATCCTAGCAAAAAGATACAAGCTCCACTATGTATGCTCTAAAAATATAATTTCTACTTTAAAAAAACTGAATACTCACCTGTGGTTTATTGTCCAAAAGTTTAAAAAAGTAGAAAAGACTTTGCATCCTGAATAAAACACCATTGACATTTCATATTCCTTACTTCTGAGGTACAAACAAAGTAAAATGGTCTTCCCCAAAAGGAAAGCTCTCTCTTACATTTATGTTTAAAAATAAACAAACATTCCCTATTGGACAATCATCTGAAAAGTCCCAGTCTATAGAAAATATATACTCTGACTTTTAAATGTCGACCAGCCTTGGAAATCTATATGACACAAACTTTCGCCAAAAAAATCAATCTTGAGTTATGATTTGATTAGCAGAAAATTGCTATCACATTTGTTTCTACATTTGTCTACCTCATGTCCTTTTCATTCATAGGCTGGCTGATTCAAACCTTCTTTAAAAACTCCCCGAGAAAGTCTGTGACATTAAAATGTCCTTTGATGCTCTTTCGCTAAGCAGTGAATATTAACAGTTATGGTGACCCTGTTCCCTAATGTGTCTCAGCAGGATCAATAGCAGTTAAGTGCCACTGTTTTACAATTAAAAAGGGGATCATTTTAAATTTAAAAGCTCATAGCTAATTTTCTTCTTGGCACTTAATGGCATAATTCATTTTTGAAAAACCTCATTGGGAGAACATAGACTTTTTTTTTTTTTTTTTTTTTTTTTTTGGTGGCAGGAAGAGGCTAGTTTCGCACCCCTTGTTGCCTCTGAAATGATTTGTAGCGTTCCTTCATTAAGCTGTCAGCAGGGCATCCGTAAAATTTTCTCCAAAATAGGGACCCGGATGGAGAGCGTGAGCAAGCATGGCGATTCTCTGTAAAAGTGTTCAGCAGCCAGTTTCCTTGGAACTTTCTTTCTGAATGCTGCTGTTTTCAGCCAATTTTGTCTTTTTATTCGCAGTTTTTTCCTCATTTTCACTATTCTTTTTGGTGACTGCCTCCTGTTTCCTATTAGGAACCTAGGCACATGACAGGTGGTTCAGAGCAGTGCATACATATTTCCAACATGTAATTGGCTAACATTATGCTGGAAATGTCATTCTGATCCTACCTCATTGACATTGCAGAGAGCCTCAGCTTCTTTCTACACAACGATGGCTTTCCTTTTTCCCAATTACAACAGTAACAGACGCATCGAGTTACATATACACTATATCCCTGGGGATAAGCACTCATATAGATCCACTTTGGGGTAAGTCTCACGTCTGCTTATGGAATTTACATTATCTTGAGGCCAATGAGAGAGATACTGTCATTTATATTTGTTGCTTGAACTTAGAAGAATATATTAATTCACTTAGTTCTTTTTTGAGGTATTTCTGAATGTCTATCTTAAAAGCCAAAGATATTTACTTTTCTCCTAAATAATAATACTACTCCTAGGAATTAAAAAAGCAATCAGTTGAATACAAGGCACAGTGCTCAGAGCTTTATACATCTTTTTTCTATCCTTCTAACCTTACAAAATGGACATATTGTTCATAAACTATAGATAAAGACACTTAATCTCGGAGAGGTTAGGTTAGCAGCTTAAAGTCACACAGCTTACAAGTATTGCAAATGAGACAAAAGTCTTGAACTGCTTTGCTTCTAAATCCCTCATCTTTTAACCACAGCATCTATCACATTCAATGAAACTGCTTTAGGTTTACCTATATATCCTTAGACTAACATTCAAAACTAAATTCCTCAGAATTCATAGGTTTTTCAAGAACATTTCCAGGATATCAGCAGTTAGAAAATTAGGACCAGTCAAAATATATTGTATTATTTATTCTTCATGTAAAATTTCATCTATTTTTACACTTGTTTTTGACTTTTGTTACTTTAACACAGTATGTCTATCACAGACCACGAGCTGTTACTCATTAAAGTCTAGATAAAATATTCCACCTTATTCAGGTTTTTCTGTGTGTGAATCTGATAATTGCCTCTGTAAATATAAATTTTTGGTGGAATGCTAATTTTCCAGTAAGTAATCTTCAATAAAGAGGGGCATATGCATATCATATTAGAGTTTGGAATAGAATATTAGAGAATCCAAGGACCAATGTTCCCTGAGATTTCAATTAATTTCTACTACAGAAGTTTATCTTTATATCCAATTGAAATTTTCATAAATTCCCCCCTCCCCACTATTATTTTTTAAAATTATTATTTTAAGAAATATGATTTTTACAAAATAATAATAATTGTGGGAAGGGGACATTTATGAAAATTATCATGCCTTATAGAAAATAGAAGTGATTGTAATTTTAAAAAATATATGTATACAAAACTCATTTTTCCTTTTTCTTCCTTTTTTCTGTTCTTTTCCCTTTCCTCCTTTGCTTTCTTCCCTCCCTTTTTTCCTTTGCTTTCTTCCTTTTTAAATATTTTTCAAACATATTAAAATCCAATATAGCCTTTGCAAGGGTAAGATAAAGCCTTCTCATCTGTGCATGCGTTCATCTGAGTGGAACGTGAGTCCTGGGGGCTGCTGCCACCGCGCCGGTCCCTCCTGTAATCCAAACCTGTGTCAGAGGACGCGGCGCCTGCAAGGCAAGTGCAGTGGCTCGGGTTGCTCTAAGCGCGCTGGTCTAACATGCCACCTTACAACACAATTAGCCGCTGACACCAGGTGCTGCCTGGTTCTTGCCACGTTACACTTCTCACGTTTCTTGTAATGGTGTTTGTAAAGTGCTCCGCCTTTTCAGTTAGCAGGGCTGCTCTCTCCACTTCCCTATTCATCTGTGCAGTTGCCGGGACTCAGGGAGCCCGCCACTGGCAAACAGGCTCTGCTAAGCGCAGCGTCCGCGTCCAGTGGTGGCAAAATAGCTGAAAGCCTGTCATTAGGCAAAATTTATTCCACATGCCGTTGATGAAGCCAATCAGTGCTGTGACTCCCCTTTTGTTTATGTTTAAAGAAGAGACAAAGGAAAGCATCTATAAATAAGCTCAAGCAACATCGTCACTGCGTGTGTCCGTTTGCTACTGTTGCGTGCTGGCCATGGAGGGGTTCAATCCCCCAGTTTCACACTGTGCCCCTCTTTGAAGTGGCAGCAGGTTGCCGGGCTGCTTTGTACATTCAAAGCCCCACTCCTCCTCATCCTTGCAATAAACAATACCTGCTTCATTTTTTTCCCTGTAGTAATTATCCTTTTATATTTACATAAGGGGGCTGCCCTCTGAGTGGGCATAAATGCTGACGACCATAGGAGTTAGTTACTGTGTGCCTGCCTGAATTGCATTAGCTGCTAATTATTCTGAGGTCTCCCTAATGTCTCTGGTCTTCTTCACTAAAGCACACTGTGTAATTTAAATTTACATTGTGTCATATTACACTGGGGTTATGACACAGCCAAGTGTATTTTGACATTACTCTTTGTTTTCCCCCTAATGGTGCTTGCAGGAAGAAGGGTTGCTGCAGGTGTGGCCAGATCCCCTAGGCAAGAAGTGTGGATTCAGGTCCTACCAGTCTTACTCCTGATGAAGCTGGGCAAATCAGTTGGCTCCGGAGTAATTAGTAGCCCCTTCCTGGTTGACCACTGCAAGGTAAGTGTTTTTGCATTCTTTCTGTTCTGGTAAGAGATAATGTGTTTATGAAATGCTAGTTAGGTGATTTACATTTATTTCTACAGCACCCCATGAACTAGGCGTCATTATTCTCATTTCACCACAAGGAAAATGGTACTACTCAGCTTTATAAAGCAAATTCTCTCAAGACCATCTTCTCAGAGAGTGGGTGCAAGGCCTGAATGTGAATCCTGTTCTCTGAGTCTCTTAAGTACTAGTGTGCACGGCTACACCATAGCATTAGGGGATATATTGGAAAATCAAAAGAATTAAATTGTAGGGTTGAGGTGTGTTTATGTATGTATTATGCAGATGTATCTTCATTGATATAATTTTTATTTATTTAATTTTTTTGGGATAGAGTCTTGCTCTGTCACCCAGGCTGGAGTGCAGTGGTGTGATCTCAGCTCACTGCAACCTTCACATCCTGGGTTCAAGAAGTGGTTCTCCTGCCTCAGCCTCTCAAGTAGCTTGGACTACAAGCATGCACCACCTTGCCTGGCTTTTTTTTTTTTTTTTTTTGAGATGGAGTTTTGCACTTGCTACCCAGGCTGGAGTGCAATGGTCGGCTCACCGCAACCTCTGCCTACTGGGTTCAAGTAATTCTCCTGCCTCAGCCTCCCGAGTAGCTGGGATTACAGGCATGTGCTACCACTCCCGGCTAATTTTGTATTTTTAATAGAGATGGGGTTTCTCCATGTTGGTCAGGCTGGTCTCGAACTCCTGACCTCAGGTGGCCTGCCCACCTAGCCTCCCAAAATGTTGGAATTACAGAAGTGAACCACTGTGCCTGGCCTAATTTTTTTAATTTTTAGTAGAGATGGGGTTTTGCCATGTTGGCCAGGCTGGTCTTAAACTTCTGACCTCAAGTGATCCACCTGTCTTGGCCTCACAAAATGCTGGGATTACAAGCATAAGCCACCATGCCTGGCCAATTTTTAATTTATTTCATTTTTAAAAATAAGAATGGGGTCTTGCTATATTGTCCAGACTGGTCTCTAATTCTTGGCCTCAGATGGTCCTCCTGCCTCTGTCTTCCAAAGTGCTGGGATTATAGGTGTGAGCCACCATACCCAGCCTGATATAAGTGATTAACTGATCTTCACAAACACCATACACAGTGGGTCAGAACTGTTGCTCATGCAACATTGCAGATCATTCCACAGGTTCAAGGTGAACAGGTAATCTGCCATTGGCCAGATTGCCAGAAACTCCCATCAGCCCTTTGTCCAACAAAGCACGCATTACCTCTAGCACATTTTAAAATTTGTTATTATTCTACCAACTTGATCACTAAAAATCAGTGGTCCAAACTAGCTCTTTATTTCATTGGATACTTTTGAGCGCTATAAAACTATATGCTACATTCTCAGGAATGGAGGTTCAGCAGTAGCAAGACATGAGTGCAGTACCTTTTCTGTTATGTCAGTTTGGGGGTATAACTTCTATTAAAAACCAGTTAGTCTCTGCTGCTTTAAGCAGGGAATCATACTCAAAAGGCATTTGACAGTAATCAGAGCAAAATTTCAGACTAATGCTAAGACTCTCTGAAGCTAACGTGGTTCAATAAAAGGGATTAGCCTTTTTCATAGTTAGCCCAGTCGTTCTGGGATGAAGCTGCCATATCATGAGCAAACACAGGGCCAGAGGGTTGTAGTAAAGTAAAGGGCGTGGTTTGAAATCTAGCTCCACTCTTCACTAGCTCAAGGGAACAGGGAAGTTACTAATTCCTCTGAGGCTCAGTTTTCTCTTCTGCCAAGTGGAGATAATAAATACACAACTATTTTTTGGAAATACAAGGGCAAAGTAAAATAGGGATCTAATAGCCTCTGGTACAGAATAGGAACTCAAGGCAAATCTTCCTCTTTTTCCTTCTTTTTCTCTTCATTATCTTCTTTCCTTACTTATTTATATCTTAGATTTTACTACTGAATTTCAAAGACAATGGAAACTGACTTCTCCCTTTCTTATACCGCTGGCATTTCACCTGGACAACCTCCTGTCTCTTCCGCATTTTCAGTGTTTCTTGCAGCCTTGTGGCCATTCCCATGGCCTGCATCATTTCTCACTTCCTGTGTCCTTTTCTGACCTTCCAGCCACTTTTCCTAATGCTGGCGGACTTGTCATTCTGAAATTCAGGCCGATCCATGTCATTCCATTTTATTTATTCAATACTAACTTCTTCAAATCTTCAAAAAGTAAAGAAGCTCAGTGTTTTTAATTTGTGTGTTTTTACTGAAGTATATTTGATGATGGTAACTATTAACATTTTATGGGGTACTAGAAATACAAGGTCCACAATTTGAGAATCAAAAAGCTACACAGTAGCCTCCCCCTTATCTGCAAAGGCTAGCATCAAGCCCCATATATACTGATTTTTCCTATGTATACCTACCTATGATAAATTTAATTTATAAATCAGGCACAGCAAGAGATTAACAAGAAAACTAATAACAAAATAGCAGAATTATAACAATATACTGTAATACAAGTTACAAATGTGGTCTCTCTCTTTTTTTCCCTCTCTCTCAAAATATCTTATTGTGTTGTACTCACCCTTCTTCTTGTGATGATGTGAGATGACAAAATGCGAAGTAAAGAGTTGAGGTGAGGTGAATGATTGAAGCGTTGTGATACAGTGTTTAACACTTGTGAATTATTTGTTTCTAGAATTTTTTATTTAATATTTTCAGACCACCATTGACCTCAGATAACTGAAAATGTGGAAAGAGAAACTACAGATAAAGAAGAACTATGATACAAAGCTTTTTGTTTGGCTTCATGGAAGCATTTCTTCCTCTTCCATTATTACTTTGTTGATGACAGTAAAGGGAAACATTATCAGTAGGTTCATTTTTAGGCTAACCTTTAATGAGCATTTACTCTATGACAGGCACTGTGTTACGCATTTTACATGCACCACCTTGCTTTAATCTTTCTCAGCCCCTATTTGGAAACAGCTACTAATACTATTTTCCAGAGTGTAAAGGAGGCTAGATAATTCTTCTAAGCAGTTAGGTAGGCTAGTTGAGCTGGGATAGAAATGGAAATTATGTTGAAGCCGTTTTCAAGCAGGCAGACCTATTTTGGTGTTTTGTTTGCACCTGAGGACTATTTTGAAAGTTTGGCGCACATCAGGACATTTGCCAATCCAAATTCTTCTAAGGGGCACTTGCCTTGTTGTAATCAGGGAAGGGCCTCTGACACTCGCGTCTGAAATACAGGGAAGACATTTAGATGAAACTTAAAAAGACTACATCTGTTCTCTCAACTCTGTCTTGTGCTTCCAGTCATGTCGTAAATGAAATCAATTATTACCCCTGCCGTCTGATTTTCAACCAAGAGTTAAAATTTCTACTGTCTTTTTTTTCCTTGTTTTTTGTTTAAAGGAAAGGGTTTCTAGTTTAAAATGATTTATCTCCTTTGGTTTAATAACAGGAGGTTGGGATTGCAATCCTGAGTTTGGTTCAGAAATAAAGTAAAACCACATGGTCTGCAGGTTGAGGGGAGAAGCCAGATACCCAGGCTGGAGTGTAAAGAGAACTTCTGGGAAATGTCAAGCAGCGGTGAACATCCTGGTGCATGGTTTCTTGGCTGTCCCATTGTAACAGCGCACACTGCAGCTTCAAAACTGAGTGGAGGGCCTCCTTTGGATGACACGAGACTGCTCATCGTCAAGAGGACAACTGAGTTTCTATCTGACCCATCTGAAAATGGATAGTTGTGTGACCTCAAGCAAGCCACTTCTTTCTTCTGGATTTGGAGTTTTTTAATCCATACAGCGAACCTACCCCAGTGACCCTGGCGTCTTGCTCTTTCTCAAACCCCGTAGGAGTCCTCATGCCTCTGCTTCCAAGGCACCTTCTGTCTATCATGTTCCCCTTCCCTCAGATATACACAGCCTCACTTATTTATGCCAAAGCACGTGTCATTGTTTAGCCTATTTTACTTTTTGTAAACCTTATTTTCAGAGCGTTTTCACATTTATGAAAGATTGCACAAAAAATAAAGTTCCCTTACAACCCTTCCTCTCCATCCCTCCTCCCTCAGTTTCCCCATTATTGAGATCTTGCAATAGTGTGGTACATTTGTCAGAATTAATGAGTCAATATTGATACATTATGGTCTACTAAATCCCATAGTTTACATTAGGGTTCAATCTTTAAGTTGTGCATTCTATGGATTTTAACAAATATATAATGATATATATCTTTTATTACAGTATCATATAGAATAATCCCTTTGCCAAGAAAATCCCCCAAAACCCCACACACAAACCCTGTGTTCCATCTATGCATTTCTGCCTCCTTTATCCCAAACCTCTGGCAATCACTGACTTTTTAATGTCTCTTCACAGAATTTTAAATAGCTGGAATCATACAACATACAGCCTTTTTAGACTAGCTTCTTCTATTTGGTGATATGTGTTTAAGGTTCCTCCATCACTTTTAATGGCTTGATAGCTCATTTATTTTTATCATTCAATAATACTCCACTATATGGATATTTTTGTTTATCCATTCACCTATTGAAAGGATATCTTGGTTGCTTCCAACTACTAGCTATTATGAATAAAGTTACTACAAACATGATGTGCAGATTTTCTTTTATATACACATTTCCAATTTATTTGCATTAAAAACTAGCAGTGCAATTGCTGGATGGTGTGATAAGCCTGCATATAGTTTTGTAAAAGACACCAAACTGTCTTTCAAAATGGCTGTATTAATTTACTTTTTACTCTTAAAAGTTTAACTATATGGCTCACCAATTATGAAAGTGCCTCTTTTTTACAGTTCCCTCAATGGAACCTGTTGCCAAACTTTCGGATTTTTGCCATTCTGCTAGGTGAGAAATTGTATTTCAGGGTAGTTTTCATTTATGGTTCTCTTTATGTGAGTGATCTTGGAATGTTTCATGTGTTTGAATTCACTTGGTTCTCTATTTCTGTGAACTGACAATTCATATCTCATGCTCATATTTCAATCAGGTTCTTAGTGGGTTTTTTGGCCTCTATTTTTAACAGGTCTGTGTATACTAGGGGTGTAAATCTTCCATCCGTGGTACAAATTGGAAATATTTCCCCAAATTTGACATTTGTCTTTTTACTTTACTTTTTTTTTTTTTTTTTACTATGACACATTGTCTTTAATGTAGTCAAATTTTTAATTCTTTCCCTTGTAACTTATTGATTTTGAATTATAGTTAGAAAAACATTTCCCTTCTGAGGTTATGGAAGAATTCATCTACTTTTTAAAATCTCTGATCCATTTGGAATGTATTCTGCTGTAAACTGTGAAAGAAAGATCAAATTTTATGTTATTCCATATGGTGATCCATGATCCTAACATCATTTATTGAAAGCTCAACTTTGTTCCCACTGATATTTCAGATGTCATTTTCATATATGCCAAATTTCTATTTGGAATTGTAGACTCTTTCTGGGTTTTATAATTGTTCTGTCCACCTGTTCATTTATGCAGGCATCAAAACATACCATTTTCTTTATAGTTCATTTATAAAATTTTAATATCTGATAATAAATATTTCCCAGTATTGCTGCAGAAGAATATTTTTATCAATTATTGAGATATAATTTATGTGCAGTAAACTTCATTCATGTAAATTCAAAGTACTTTGATAAGTATATTCACTGTGAAACCACTGCTACTATCACAATGCCAATAATTTCCAAAACCAGCGTACATTTCCTGTTGCCCCTTTGAAGTTCATTCTGCTCCTAGTAAATGAATGATCTGCTTTATGTCAATGTAGATTAGTTTGCATTTTGTAGACTTTAATGTAAATGGAAACATGCTGTATTTATTCTTTTTTATATCACTTTATTCACTCAGCATAATTGTTTTCAGATGCATATTGTGTCAGTAGTTTATGCCTTTTGTGATCAAGTGGAATTTCATATTATAAGAGTAGGCTGCACTTTCTCCATTCACCTGTTCATGGACATTTGGTGGGTTCCACTTGGCTCTTAAAAATGAAGCTGCTATAAACATTTCTGTACAATGTTTTGTGAACATATATTTTCCAACGTTAGGTAAATACTTAGAAGTAGAATGCTGAGTCATGTGGTAGGTGTATGTTGAGTTTTTTTAAAACTGCAAACCGTTTTTTAAGGTTACTGTTCCATTTTACATTTCACCAAAGTTCCAGTTGTTGCATCTTTCATCAATGCCTGGTTTTGGCGGTCTTCTATATTTTGACTATTATAATGGATAGGTACTGGTATCACTTGGTGATTTTAACTTGGATTTATCTCATGTTTCATAAAGTTGAGCATCTTTTAATGGGATTATTGCCATTTTTATTTCTTTTAAGACGGGTATGTTCAAATTTCTGCCTTCTAAACTGTTGTGTTTTTTATATTAGTGGATTATATGGGTTATTTGTGTATTCTGGATATGTGTATTATAAAAAATGTTATAATTCTATGCTTTGCTTTTAATTGTTTAAAATGCAAACTTTTTTACTTCATTAAAATCATATTTATCATTTTAAGTGGTTTGTGTGTTAAATGCCCAAGCTAAGAAATCCTTGTCTATCCCAAAGTTGCAGAAAATTTTTTCCACGATTTTTAAAAAAGGTTTTACTTTGACATTATGTCTATGCATCATCTCTTATAAATGCTGTATATCATGTGATGTACAGGTCACTTGGTTTTTCATTTGGAAGTCCAGTTGTTTCAGCGTGATATGTTATAGAGGATTCTAATTTCCTTTTGCCAAGAATCAATTGTCAACATATGCGTGAGGCTATTTCTAAACTTTATTTTGTTCTATTTATCCGTATGTTTGTTCTTTCTCCAACACCACGTGGGTTTGAAATCAGGTAGTGTAAATTTTCTATCTTGATTCTTTTCTAAATTATGTAGTGTAAATTTTCTATCTTGATTCTTTACTCTTAGAACTTGCTTGAACTTCCACACAAATTTTAAAACTGGCTTCACAATGTCCTAACTTTTTTTTTTTCTACAAAAAATGTCTCGTAAAATTATAATTAGCATGAAGTTGAACATTTAGATTGATTTGGGAAGAAACATTGTTTTTTAATTCAGGAAACCAGTATTTCTCTGTATCTATTTAGGACATCTTGCATATCCTGTAACAATATTTTGTGCTTTTCAGTGTAAATTATATACATCTCTTTCATAATTATTCTAAGTATTTTGGTTTTTTTGATGTTATTGCAAATAGCAATTTTTGTTTTAGTTTCTTTTTTATTATTATTATACTTTAAGTTCTAGGGTACATGTGCACAAAGTGCAGATTTGTTATACAAGTATACATGTGCCATGTTGGTTTGTTGCACCCATCAATTTGTCATTTACATTAGGTATTTCTCCTAATGCTATGCCTCCACCAGCTCCCCACCCCCATGACAGGCCCTGGTGTGTGATGGGCCCTATTCTGTATCCATGTGTTCTTATTGTTCAACTCCCACCTATGAGTGAGAACATGCAGTGTTTGGTTTTCTATCCTCATGATCGGTTGCTTAGAATGATGGCTTCCAGCTTCATCTATGTCTCTGCAAGGGACATAAACTTATCCTTTTTATGGGTGCATAGTATTCCACAGTGTATATGTACCACATTTTCTTAATCCAGTCTATCATTGATGGACATTTGAGTTGGTTCCAAGTCTTTGCTATTGTGAATAGTGCCACAATAAACATGCATGTGCATATGTCTTTATAGTAGCATGATTCATAATCCTTTGGGTATATACCCAGTATTGGGATCACTGAGTCAAATGGTATTTCTAGTTCTAGATCCTTGAGGAATCCACATTATCTTCCACAATGATGAAACTAATTTACACTCCCACTAACAGTGTAAAAGCGTTCCTATTTCTCCACATCCTCTCCAGCATCTGCTGTTTCCTGACTTCTTAATGTTTGCCATTCTAACTGGCGTGAGATAGTATCTTTTTTTTTATATTGCCAACATTTTTATTTTTTTATTATTATTATTTTTTATTATTATTATACTTTAAGTTCTATGGTACATGTGCATAACGTGCAGGTTTGTTACATATGTATACTTGTACCATGTTGGTGTGCTGCA
>NW_012112253.1:4160530-4160863 GCF_000951035.1 Colobus angolensis palliatus
TTATTCCTTATACAAAAATTAATTCAAGATGGATTAGAGACTTAAATGTTAGACCTAATACCATAAAAACCCTAGGAGATAGTATCTTATTGATGTTTTGGTGTGCATTTCTCTGATGACCAGTGATGGTGAGCATTTTTTCATATGTATTTTGGCTGCATAAATGTCTTCTTATGAGAAGTGTCTGTTCATATCCTTTGCCCACTTTTTGATGGGGTTGTTTGTTTTTCTTTTGTATATTTGTTTAAGTTCTTTGTAGATTCTGGATATTAGCCCTTTGTCAGATGGGTAGATTGCAAAAATTTTCTCCCATTCTGTAGGCTGCCTGTTCAC
>NW_012112253.1:4160913-4185305 GCF_000951035.1 Colobus angolensis palliatus
AGATTGCAAAAATTTTCTCCCATTCTGTAGGCTGCCTGTTCACTCTGATGATAGTTTCTTTTGCTGTGCAGAAGCTCCTTAGTTTAATTAGATCCCATTTGTCTATTTTGGCTTTTGTTGCCATTGCTTTTGGTGTTTTAGTCACAAAGTCTTTGCCCATGCCTATGTCCTGAATGGTATTGCCTGGGTTTTCTTCTAGGGTTTTTATGGTATCAGGTCTTACATTTAAATCTTTAATCCATCTTGAGTTAATTTTTGTATATGGTGTAAGGAAGGGATCCAGTTTCAGCTTTCTTCATATGGCTAGCCAGTTTTCCCAGTACCATTTATTAAATAGCGAATCATTTCTCCATTGCTTGATTTTGTCAGGTTTGTCAAAGATCAGATGGTTGTAGACGTGTGGTATTATTTCTGAGGCCACTGTTCTGTTCCATTCGTCTATATATCTGTTTTGGCACCAGTATCATGCTGTTTTGGTTATTGTAGCCTTATAGTATAGTTTGAAGTCAGGTAGTTTGATGCCTTCAGCTTTGTTCTATTTGCTTAGGATTGTCTTGGCTATGCGGGCTCCTTTTTGGTCCCATATGAACTTTAAAGTATTTTTTTCCAATTCTGTGAAGAAAGTCATTGGTAGCTTGATGCGGATGGCATTGAATCTATAAATTACCTTGGGCAGTATGGCCATTTTCATGATATTGATTCTTTCTATCTATGAGCATGGGATATTCTTACATTTGTTTGTGTCCTCTTTTATTTCGTTGAGCAGTGGTTTGTAGTTCTCTTTGAAGATTTCCTTCACATCCCTTGTAAGTTGGATTCCTAGGTATTTTATTCTCTTTGTAGTAATTATGAATGGGAGTTCACTCATGATTTGGCTCTCTGTTTGTCTGTTATTGGTGTATTGGAATGCTCATCTGTGTTTGTAGATGACGTGATTGTATATTTAGAAAACCCCATCGTCTCAGCCCCAAATCTCCTTAAGCTGATAAGCATTTCAGCAAAGTCTCAGGATACAAAATCAATGTGTTTTAGTTTCTAATTGGTGTTAGCATACAAAAATACTTTGATTTTTCTATATTTACTTTTAATCTAAGAGCTTTCTATATTTACTTTGTTAGTTGTTTTGTAGAATTCTTAGGATTTTTGTGTAAACAATTGTGTCATCTTCAAACAAAGAGACTTTTGTTTTTTCCTTTCCGATCTCTGTTCCTTTTGTTTCTTCTTCTTGCCTTTTAATAATAGGACATTTATTATAATTCTTTTTACATTCTTTAATTTTTAATTTTTATGGGCTAATAGTAGGTATAAATGTTTATGGGGTACATGAGATATTTTGATCTGTATCATACACTGTGCATACAATGTGTGATAATCACTTCAAAGTAAATGGGGTGTCTATCACCTCAAGTATTTACCATTTGTTTGCGTAATATTAAATCATTCAAATTATACTTTTTATGTTATTTTTAAATGTATAATAAATTATTGTTGACTGTAGTCACCCTATTGTGCTATCAAATACTAGATCTTATTTATTCTATCTAATTGTGTCTTTGTACTCATTAACCATGCCCACATCCTCCTCTCCCACTACCCTTCCCAGCCTCTGGCAACAATCATTCTATGTAATTTCTCTATGAGTTCAATTCTTTTAATTTTTAATTCCCAACAAATGAGTGAGAAGATGTGAAGTCTGTCTGTGCCTGGCTTATTTCACATAACACAATGTTCACCAATTCCATCCTTGTTGTTGCGAATGATAGGATTTCATTCTTTTTTATGGCTTAGTGCTACAATTTGAAGCCAGGAAATGTGATTCCTCCAGTTTTGTTCTTTTTGCTCCGGACAGCTTTGGCTATTCTGGGTCTTTTGTGATTTCATATAAATTTTAAGATTGTTCTTTCTATTTTTTTTTGAAGAAAGTCATTGGTATTTTTATAGGAATTGCACTGAAGTAGATTGCTTTGGGTAATATGACCATTTTAACAACATTGATTCTTCCAATTCCTGAACAGGGAATAGCTTTCCATTTTTTGTGTCCTCATCAGTTTCTTGCATCAATATGTTATAATTTTCATTACAGAGATCTTTCACTTCTTTGGTCAAGTTTATTCTTGGGTATTTTATTTTATTTGGATCTATAGTAAATGAGATTACTTTCTTGCTTTCATTTTCAGATTGCTGTTGTCAGATAGAAATGCTATAAATTTTTGTACGTTGATTTTGTATGCTGAAACTTTACTCATTTTTTTTATCAGTCCTAGTAGCTTTTCGGTGGAGTCCTTAGGTTTTTCCAAATATGAGATTATATCATCTGCAGACAAGGATAATTTGACTTCTTCCTTTGAAACGTAGATGTCCTTTATTTATTTCTCTTGTCTGATTGCTCAAGTACTGTGTTGAATAATGGTGGTGAAAATAGGCATCCTCATCTTGTTTCAGATCTTACAGAAAAGGCTTTCAGTTTTTCCCCTTTCAATATGGGTCTGTCATATATGGTTTTTACTCTGTTGAGGTATGTTCCTTATATAACCAGTTTTTTGAGAGTTTGTATCATGAAGAGACGTTGAATTTTATGCAATGCTTGTTCAGTATCACTTGAAATGATCATATGGTTTTTATATTTCATTCTGTTTATTTGATGAATCACATTGATTGATCTGCATATGTTGAACCATCCTTGCTTCCCTGGAATAAATCCCACATGGTCATGATGAATGATCTTTTTAATGTATTGTTGAATTCAGTTTGCTAATATTTTATTGAGGAGTTTTGCATCAATGTTCATCAGCGATATTGGCCTGTATTTGTTGTTGTTGTTGTTGTTTTTAACAGGTCTTTTTTTCTGGTTTTGATATCAGGGTAATTCTGACCTTATAGAATGAGTTTGGAAGTATTCCAAATACTTCCTTCTCCTTTATTTTTCAAAATAGTTTGAGTAGAATTCGTATTCATTCTTCTTTAAATGCTGAGTAGAATCCAACAGTGAAGTCATTGGGTCCCACACTTTTCTTTGCTCTGAGCTTTTTTATGATAGCTCAGTCTCATCACCTGTTAATGAATTATTGAATTACACTTATTATTTGGATTTCTTCATGGTTCAATCTTTGCAGGTTATGTCTAAGAATTTATCCATTGCTTCCATGTTTTCTAATTTATTGGCATATTTGCTCATATTAGCTCCTAATGGTCCTTAGAATTTCTGTGATATCAGTTGTGATGCCTCCTTTTTCATCTCTTGTTTTATTTATTTGAGTCTTCTCTTTTTTCCTTAGTTCATCTGGCTAAAGGTTTGTCAATTTTGTTCATCTTTGCAAAACATAAACTTGTCATTTCATTGATCTTTTTATTTTTATTTTCTGGTTTTGAAGTATTTATTTCTACTCTGGTCATTATTACTTTTCTTCTATTGATTTTGGGTTTAATTTGTTTTGCTTTTCTAGTTCTATAAGACGCAGTGTTTGTGTTATTTATTTATTTATTTTTTACCTTTTTGATGTAGGCATTTAGTGCCATAGATTTTCCTCTATGTATTGCTTTTGCTATTCTCATAAGTGATGGTATGTAGTGTTACCATTTGCATTTGTTTCAAGAAATTTCCTTCCTAGGTCTTTGAGTAACTGTTTTCTGCATTGGTTGAAGTAATTTACAGTTCCACCAACAGTGTAAAAGTGTTCCTACTTCCACAACCTCTCCAGTATCTGTTGTTTCTTGACTTTTTAATAATTGCCATTGTGACTGGTGTAAGATTGTATCTCATTGTGGTTTTGATTTGAATTTCTCTAATGAACAGTGATGTTGAGCTTCTTTTCATGTTTATTTGCTGCGTGAATGCCTTCTTTTGAGACGTGTCTTTTTATGTCCTTTGTCCACTTTTTAATGAGATTATTTGTTTTTTTCCTTCTAAATTTGCTTAAGTTCCTTGTAGATTCTGGATAGTAGACCTTTGTCAGATGGATAGATTGCACATTTTTTTCTCCCATTAAGTAGGTTGTCTGTTTGCTGTAATTGTGGTTTCTTTTGCTGTGCAGAAGCTCTTTAGTTTAACTAGATCCCAATTGTCAATTTTTGCCTTTGTTGCAATTGCTTTTGACATTTTCTTTCTTTTTTTTTTTGAATTATTTTTATTATACTTTAAATTCTGGGATACATGTGCAGAACGTGCAGGTTTGTTACATACGTGTACATGTGCCATGGTGGTTTGCTGCACCCATCAACCCATCATCTGCATTAGGTATCTGTCCTAATGCTATCCCTTCCCTACGCCCCCACTCCACTCTCCAACAGGCCCCAGTGTGTGATGTTCCCCTTTCTGTGTCCATGCGATCTCATTGTTCAACTTGCACTTATGAGTGAGAAGATGCAGTGTTTGGTTTTCTGTTTCTATGTTAGTTTGCTGAGAATGATGACTTCCATCTTCATCTATATCCCTGCAAAAAATATGAATTCATCCTTTTTTATGGCTGCATAATATTCCATAGTGTATATGTGCCACATTTTCTTTATCCAGTCTATAATTGATGGGCATTTGGGTTGGTTCCAAGTCTTTGTTATTGTGAATAGTGCTGCAATAAACATATGTGTGCATGTGTCTTTACAGTAGAATGATTTATAATCTTTTGGGTATATACCCGGTAATGGGATTGCTGGGTCAAATGGTATTTCTGATTCTAGATCCTTGAGGAATTGCCACACTGTCTTCCACAATGGTTGAACTAATTTACACTTCCACCAACAGTGTAAGAGCATTCCTATTTCTCCGCCTCCTCTCCAGCACCTGTTATTTCCTGACTTTTTAATGATTGCTATTCTAACTAGCATGAGATAGTATCTCATTGTAGTTTTGATTTGCATTTCTCTAATGATCAGTTATGATAAGTTTTTTTCTTATATTTCTTGGTCACATAAATGTCTTCTTGACTAAAACACCAAAAGTAATGGCAACAAGAGCAAAAACTGACAAATGGGACCTAATTAAACTAATGAGCTTCTGCACAGCAAAATAAACTATCATCAGAATGAACCGGCAACCTACAGAATGGGAGAAAATTTTTGCAATCTATCCATCTAACAAAGGGCTAATACCCAGAATCTACAAGGAACTTGAAATAATTTGCAAGAAACAAACAACTCCATCAAAAAGTGGGCAAAAGGTATGAACAGACACTTCTCAAAAGAAGGCTTTTGACATTTTCATCATAAAATCTTTGCCCGTGCCTATGTCTGGAATGGTATTACTTAGATTTTCATCTAGAGTTTTTATAGTTTTGTGTTTTACCTTTAAGTCTTTAGTCCATCTTGAGTTAATTTTTGTATAAGATGTAAAGAAGGGGTCCACTTTTACTTTTCTGCATGTGTCTAGCTGTTCACACACCACCATTTATTAAATAGGGAATTGCTTCATTTTGTCAGGTTTGTAGAAGATCAGATCATTGTAGACACACAGTCTTATTTCTGAGTTTTCTATTCTGTTCCATTGGTCTATGAGTCTGTTTCTGTACCAGTACCATGCTGTTTTGTTTACTGTTGCCTTGTAGTATAATTTGAAGTCAGGTAGAGTGATGCATCCAGCTTTGTTCTTTTTGCTTAGTATTGTCTTAGCTATTTGAGCTTCTTTTGGTTCCATATGAATTTTAAAATAGTTTTTTCTAATTCTGTGAAGAATGTCAATGGTAGTTTAATGGGAATAGCATTGAATCTATAAATTAATTTGGGCAATATGGACATTTTCATGATACGGATTCTTCCTATCCATGAACATGGAATGTTCTTCCATTTGTATCCTCTCTGATTTCCTTCAGTAGTGGTTTGTAGTTCTTGAAGAGATCCTTTACTCCCCTTGTTAGCTGTATCCTTAGGTATTTTTTTCTCTTTGTAGCAATTATGAATGGGAGTCCATTCATGATTTGGCTGTTTGCTTGTCTGATGTTGGTGTATAGGAAGGCTTGTGAGTTTTGCACATTAATTTTGTATCCCGAGACTTTTCTAAAGTTGCTTATCAGCTCAAGAAGCTTTTGGGCTGAGACGATGGAGTTTTCTAGATATAGGATCATGTCATCTGCAAATAGAGACAACTTGACTTTCTCTCTTCCTGTTCGAATACACTTTATTTCTTTCTCTTGCTTGATTGACCTGGTCAGAACTTCCAATACTCTGTCGAATAGGAGTGGTGAGAGAAGGCATCTTTGTTATGTGCTGATTTTCAAGGGGAATGCTTCCAGCATTTGTCCATTCAGTATAATATTGACTGAATTTTTCATAAATGGCTCTTACTATTTTGAGGTATGATCCTTCAATACCTAGTTTATTGAGAGGAGTTTTTAACATGAAGGGATGTTGAATCTTATCAAAGGCCTTGTCTGTGTTTATTAAGATAATCAAATGGTTTTTGTCTTTAGTTCTGTTTATGTGACAAATAATATTTATTTATTTGCATATGTTGAACCAGCCTCGCATTCCAGGGTTTAAGCCAACTCTATCTGGTGAATAAACTTTTAATGTGCTGTTGGATTTGGTTTGCCAGTGTTTTATTAAGGATTTTTGCATCAGTGTTCATCAGGGATATTGGCCTAAAGTTTTTTTTCTTTTGTTGAATTTCTTCCAGGTTTTGGTATCAGGATGATGCTGGCCTCATAGAATGAGTTAGGGAGTCCTTCCTTTTCAATTGTTGGAATAGTTTCAGAAGAAATGCTATCAGCTCCTCTTTGTACTGGGCTTTTTTTTTTTTTTTTTTTTTTTTTGGTTGGTAGTCTATTTATTACTGCCTCAATTTCAGAACTCATTATTGGTCTATTCAGGAATTCAACTTCTTCCTGGTTCAGTCTTGGGAGGGTATATGTGTCCCAGAAGTTATTCATTTCTTCTAGATTTTCTAGTTTATTTGCAGAGAGGTGTTTAAAGTCTTTTTTGATGGTTGTTTGTATTTTTGTGGGGTCAGTGGTGATATCCCCTTTATAATTTGTATTGAATCTATTTGATTCTTCTCTTTTCTCTTCTTTATTAGTCTAGCTAGTGGTCTGTTTTATTACTTCTTTTTCAAAAAACCAGCTCCTGGTTTCATTGATTTTTTTGGAGAATTTTTTGTATCTCTGTCTCCTTCAGTTCCCCTCTGATTTTGGTTATTTCTTGTCTTCTGCTAGCTTTGGGGTTTGTTGGCTCTTGGTTCTCTAGTTGTTTTAGTTGTGATGTTAGGATGTTTATTTGAGATTTTTTTTTGATGTGGACATTTAATGCTATAAATTTTTCTCCTGACACTGCTTTAGCTGTGTCACAGAGATTCTGGTACATTGTTTCTTTGTTCTCATTGGTTTCAAAGAACTTCCTGATTTTTGCCTTAATTTCATTATTTACCCAGGAGTCATTCAGGAGCAGATTGTTCAATTTCCAAGTAGTTGTGTGGTTTTGAGTGAGTTTCTTAATCTTGAGTTTTAATTTGATTGCACTGTGATCTGAGAGACAGTAATTACTTCAGTTCTTTTCATTTGCTGAAGAGTGATTTACTTTCAATTATGTGATCAATTTTGGAGTAAGTGCCATGTGGTGCTGAGATGAATTTATACTCTGTTGTTTTGGGGTGGAGAGCTCTGTAGCCATCTAGAAGGTCTACTTGATCCAGAGGTGAATTCAAGTATTGGATATCATTGTTAATATTTTCTTGATGATCTCTTTTTTTATTTTTATTTTTTTGATACAGGGTCTTACTCTATTCCCCAGACTGGAGTGCAGTCGTGTGATCTTGGCTCACTGCAACTTCTACCTTTTGGGTTTAAGCAAGGATCTCTTTAATATTTACAGTGGGGTGTTAAATTTGCTCACTACTATTGCGTGGTAGTCTGAGTCTCTTTGTAGGTCTCTAAGAACTTGTTTGATAAATCTGGGTACTCCTGTATTTAGTGCATATATACTTAGGATAATTCACTCTTATGAAGCTTAGTTTGGCTGGATATGCAATTCTGAGTTGGAAATTATTTCCTTTAGGAATGTTGAATATTGGCCACCAATCTCTTCTAGCTTGTAGGGTTTCCACTGAGATGTCCATTGCTAGTCCAATAGGCTTCCCTCTGTAGGTGACCTGGCATTTCTCTCTGCCTGCCCTTAACATTTTTTCCTACATTCTGACCTTGGAGAATCTGATGATTATGTGTCTTGGGGTTGATCTTCTCATGGAGTATCTTACTGGGGTTCTCTGGATTTCCTGAATTTGAATTTTGGTCTGTTTTGCTAGGTTGGAGAAATTCTGCAGGATGATATCCTGAGTATGTTTTTCAATGTGGTTCCATTCTCCCCATTTCTTTCAGATTCCTCAATCAGTCACAGGTTGATCTTTTTTACACATTCCCATAGTTCTCAAAAGTTTTGTTCATTCCTTTTCATTCCTTTTTCTCCAATCTTGTCTGCCTATCTTATTTCAGCAAGCTAATCTTCAAGCTGAGATTCTTTCCTCCACTTGGTCTATGCAGCTATTGATACTTGTCATTGCATTTTGAAATTCTCATGTTGTGTTTTTCAGTTCCATTGGGTCATTTATGTACCTCCCTAAACTGGTTATCCTGGTTGACAGCTCCTGTAGTGTTTTATCATGGTTCTTAGCTTCTTTGCATTGGGTTAGAACACAGTCCTTTAGCTCAGTGAATTTCATTTTTAACAACCTTGTGAAGCCTACTTCTGTCAGTTCATCCATCTTGGCCTCAGCTCATTTCTGTACATGTGCTGGAGAGGTCTTGCAATCATTTGGAGGAGAAGAGGCACTCTGGCTTCTGAGTTTTCAGCATTTTTACGTTGATTCTTTCTCATCTTCATGAGCTTATCTACCTTTGATCTTTGGGACTGCTGACCTTTGGATGGAGTTTTTGTGGGGTCTTTGTTTTGTTGATTATGTTGTTGTTGTTGCTTTCTGTTTGTTTTTCTTTTAATGGTCAGGGCCCTCTTCCATAGGGTGGCTTCAGTTTAGTGCAGGTCCACTCCAGACACTATTTGCCTGGGTCCTGTCCACACATGGAGGTGTTGTGGAGGCTGCAGAACAGCAAAGATAGCTGTCCGCTCCTTCCTCTGGAAGCTGTGTTCCAGAGGGACACCAATCTGATGCTGCCTGGAATGCTCCTGTATAAAGTGTCTGGCGATCCCTGTTAGGGGTTCTCACCCAGTCAGGAGGCACAGGATCAGAGACCTGCTTAACAAAGGACTCTGGCTGCCCCTTGGTAGAGCAGGTGCCCTGTGTTGGGGAGAATCCCCTTCATCCAGACCGCCCAGACTCTTCAGAGCCAGCGAGCAGGACAGACTAAGTCTGCTGGACCCAGAAATCATGGTGAGCCCTTCCCCCAGGAGCTCCATCCCAGGGAGATCAGAGTTCAGTCTGTAGACTCCTGGCTGGAGCTGAAGTTCCTGCAGGAAGGCCCCACCTGGTGAGGAGGGATAGATCTAGGTTCCACCTAAATAAGCAGTCTTGCTACAATCTGCCACAGTTGCTATACTGTGCCATGGGGGAATTCCTCCTCATCCAAACTGCCCAGTCTCCCTGGCACTGACAGGGGAAAATGGCTCTCTGGTGCCACAGTGATGGTGGCCACCCCTCTCCCTGGGAACTCTGTCATCTTAGGCAGTCTCTAGCCTGCTTCTGCTGACTGCAACCCCAAGTGGTACCGACAGTCTGCACAACTCTGTGCTTGGGACCCAAGGCCTTGGTGGCATGGGATCATGAGGGGATCTCCTAATCCACAGGTTGCACAGATCTGTGGAAAAAGCATAGTTTCCTGGGCTGGGTAGCACGTGCATTCACTGACTCCCTTGGCTGGGGGTGGGAGGTCCCCTTGTCCTGTGTGGCTCCTGGGTGGGCTGTCATTCCACCCTGCTTTTCCTTGTTCCTTGTAACCACTTAGTCCCAATGAGAGAACCTGGATACCTCAGTTGAAGGTACAGGGTTCACTCACCATTTCTATTCTTCTCTGGGAGAGCCACTGACCACAGCTGCTTCTAATCAGCCATTTTGGTCCCTCCCCACCTAAATCTAATTATTAATAAACAATATTCATTAGCTGATAAATTATTTGAGTCACCTCATGTACAGATGGTTACAGAACATCATTGATCTTTAATTAATAGATTGCATAGCACTGATTAAGAATCAGTAGATCTGGAGATAAGCATGGTCAATCCAGACTAACTGAAATTAACCAAA
The DNA here is from genome assembly GCF_000951035.1 of Colobus angolensis palliatus. NCBI lineage: Eukaryota > Metazoa > Chordata > Mammalia > Primates > Cercopithecidae > Colobus > Colobus angolensis. The sequence continues at coordinate 4,171,088 of NW_012112253.1, forward strand.
GCTGTGTTATTACACTGATTAATTTTTGAATTTTAAAACAATCTTGCAGACCTGTATAAAGCCTTTTGGGTCATGGCATATTAACTGTTTTATTTTTTGGACTGAGTTTGCTAATAGTTTTTTATAATGTTTTATCTTGGTTCATGAGTGATTTTATTTATTCATTAATTAATTATTTATTTATTTCAATAGCCTTTGGTGTACAAGTGGTTTTTGGTTACATGAATGAATTACATAGTAGTGAATTCTGAGATTTTAGTACACCTATCACTTCAGTAGGGTACATTGTACCCAATGTGTAGTTTTTTATTCCTGGCTCCCCACTCCATCTCCCCCTTCTGAGTCTCTAAAGTCCATTATACCACTCCGTATGCCTTTTTCATACTCATAGCTTGGCTCCCTCTTATAAGTGAGAACATATGGTTTTTGACTTTTCACTCCTGTGTTACTTCACTTAGAATAATGGCCTCTAACTCCATCCAAGTCACTGCAAAATAGATTATTTCATTCCTTTGAATGGCAGAGTAGTATTCCATTATTCCATGCTGTGTATATACAACATTTTCTTTATTCATCAGTCAATGGACACTTAGGTTGGTTCCACTCTTTGCAATTGTAAATTTTGCTGCCATAAACATATATTTGCAAGTGTCTTTTTCATATAACGACTTCTTTTCCTTTGGGTAGATACCCAGCAGTGGGATTGCTGGATCAAATGGTAGATCTGCTTTCAATTCTTTAAGGAATCATCGTTATCATGTTTCCATAGTGGTTGAAGTAATTTACATTCTCACCAGAAGTGTATAAGCATTTTCTTTCCCCACGTTCACTGTCCCCAACAACTAATGTCTTGTGAGTTTTTTTTTTTTTTTTTGACGAAGTTGCCCAGGATGGAGTTCAGTGGTGCGAACTCAGGCCACTGCAACCTCCTCCTCCTGGGTTCAAGCGATTCTCCTGCCACAGTCTCCTGAGTAGCTGGGATTATAGGTGCGCACCACCATGCCCAGCTAATTTTTGTATTCTTAGTAGAGATGGGGTTTCACCATGTTGGTAAGTCTGGTCTCGAACTCCTGACCTCGTGATCCACCTGCCTCGGCCTCCCAAAATGCTGGGATTACAGGTATGAGTCACCATGCCGAGCTGTGAATTTTTAATAATGGTCTTTCTTGCAGGAGCAAGGTGATATCTCATTGTGGTTTTAATTTGCATTCCTTGATGACTAGTGATGTAGAGCATTTTTTTTCATATGTTTGTTGGCTATTTGCATATCTTCTTTTGAGAATTGTCTATTCATGTCCTTTGCCCACATTTTAATGGGATTGTATGTTTTTTTCTTGGTGATTTGTTTGAGGTCTTTGTAGATTCTAGATACTAGTACTTTGTCAGATGTAGAGTGTGCACATATTTTCTCCCACTCTGTGAGTTGTCTGTTTACTCTGTTGATTATTTGTTTTGTTGTGCAGAAGCTTTTTAGTTTAATTAGGTCCTGTTTATTTTTGTTTTTGCTGCATTTCCTTTTGGATCTTAGTCCTAAATTCTTTGCCTCGGCCAATGTCTAAGAGAGTTTTTCCAAAGTTGTCATCTAGTATTTTTATGGTTTCAGGCCTTATATGTAAGTCTTTGATCCATCGTGAGTTGATTTTTGTATATCGTGGGATATATGAATCCAGTTTCATTCTTTTACATGTGGCTTGCCAGTTTCCCCAGCACCATTTATTACATAGGGTGTCCATTCCACAATTTATGTTTTTGTATTCTTTGCCAAAGATCAGTTGACTGTACATATTTGGCTTTATTTCTGGGTTCTCTATTCTGTTCCACTGGTACAAGTACCATGCTGTTTTGGTAATTATAGCCTTGTGGTATAATGTGAAGTCTGGTAATGTGATGCCTCCTGATTTGTTCTTTTTGCTTAGGGATTGCTTTGGCTATTTGGGCTCCTTTTTGGTTCTATATGAATTTTAAGATTTTTTTTTTTTTTTACAATTCTGTGAAAAAATGATGTTGATATTTAATGGGAACTGCATTGAGTCTGTAGATTGCTCTTTGTGGTATGGCCATTTTCACAATAACTGATTCTTCCAATCCATGAGTATGGGATGCATTTCCATTTGTTTGTGTCATCTATTGTTTCTTTCAGCAGTGTTTTGTAGTTCTCCTTGCAGAGATCTTTCACCTCCTTGGTTAGGTGTATTCCTTGGTGATTTTTTCTTTTCTTTCTTTTTTTTTTTTTTCAGCTGCTGTAAACAGGATTGAGTTCTTCATTCTCAGCTTGATGATTTTTAATATATAACAATGATACTGATTTGTGTTCATTAATTTTGTAACCCAAGACTTTACTAAATTTGTTTATCAAATCTAAGAGTCTTTTGGAGTAGTCTTTTGGATTTTCTATGCATATAATCATATAATCCACAAAAGGCAATAGTTTGACTTCCTCAGATTCAATTTAGACGCCCTTTATTTATTTCATTTTCCTAATTGCTCTTGCTAGTACTTCTAGAACTGTGTTAAATAAGACTGGTGATAGTGGGCATCCTTGTCTTGTTCCTGTTCTCGGGGGAATGCTTCCAACATTTTTCCATTTAGTATGATGTGGGCTGTGTGTTTGTCATATATGGCTTTCATTATTTTAAAATAATATGCCTAGGTTTTTGAGAGTTTTTATCATAAAAGGGTGCAGGATTTCATCAAATGCTATTTCTGCCTCTGAAGAGATCATATGGTTTTTGTTTTTAATTATTCATATGTGATATATTACACTTACTGATTTGTACATGTTAAACCATCCCTGCATCCCTGGAATGAAATGCACTTGATCATGATTGAGTTATCTTTTTGTTGCGCTGTTGAATTTGGTTAGCTAATATTTTGTTGAGGATTTTTGTAATCTGTGTTAATCAGGGAAATTAGCCTGTAGTTTTTGTTTTCTGTTGTGTTTTTTCCTGGTTTTGAAATCAGGGTAATACTAGCCTTATAGAATGGTTTGGGGAGGATTCCTTCTTTCTCAATTTTCTGGAATAGTTTTGGTAGGATTGATACCAATTCTTTGAATGTCTGGTAGAATTCAGCTGTGAATCTACCTGGTCCTGAGCTTTTTATTGTTGGTAATTTTTAAATTACAGTTTCGATCTTGCTGTTTGTTATTGGTTTGCTCAATGTTTCTGTATCTTCTTGATTTAATATAAGAGAATTGTATGTTTCCAGGAATTTGTCCATTTCCTCTAAATTTTCTAGCTTGTGTGCATAAGGGTCTTCATAGTAGTCTCAAGTGATGTTTTGTATTTCCATGGTGTCTGTTGTAATGTCTCTAGTTTAATTTCTAATTGACATTATTTGGGTCTTCTTCTTTTCTTGATTAATCTAGCTAATGGTCTATTGATTTTGTTTATAGTTTTCAAAGAACCAGCTTTTTGTTTCATTGATACTTTGTATTGTTTTTCTTGTTTAAAATTCATTTAGTTCTGCTCTGATCTTTGTTATTTCTTTTCTTCTCATAGCTTTAGGTTTATTTTGTTCTTGTTTCTCCACTTCCTTCAAGTGTGACTTAGGTTGTCAATTAGTGCTCTTTCAGCATTTTTCAGCATTTTTGATGTAGGCATTTAGCACTATAAACTTTCCTATGGTACTGCATTTGCTCTATCTCAGAGGTTGTGATAACTTGTCTCATTATAATAATTTGGTTCGAAGAACTTTCAAATTTCTGTCTTGATTTCATTGTTAACCCAGATATTATTCAAGAGCAGATTATTTCAGTTCCATGTATTTGTATAATTTTGAGGATTCCTTTGGGAGTTGATTTCTAGTTTCATTCTGCTGTGGTCTGAGAAGATAGATACTTGACATAATTTTGGTTATTTAAAATGTATTGAGACTTGTTTTGTGGCCTATCTATCTTGGAGAATGTCCCATTTGCTGATGAGAAGAATATTCTCTTGATCTTAGGTAGAATGTTCTTTAAATATCTGTTAAATCCGTTTGTTCCAGCGTGTCATCTAAGTCCACTATTTTTCTGTTGATGTTCTGTCTTAAAGATCTGTCTAGTGCTGTCAGTGGTGTACTGAAGTCTCCCACTATTATTTTTTTGCTGTCTACCTCACTTCTTAAGTGTAGTAGCAATTGTTACATGAATTTAGAAGCTCCAGTGTTTATCATTGTATAGTGACCATCTTTGTCTTTTTTTTTTTTCCTTTTTACTGTTGTTGCTTTAAAGTCTGTTTTGGATAGCTGAATGGCTAATCCTGCTCATTTGTGTTTCCATTTGTGTGGAATACCTTTTTCTATCCTTTCACCTTGAGTTTGTATGAATTTTTCTGTGTTAGGTGAGTTTCTTGAAGACAGTAGATATGTGGATTGTTATTTTTTTGTCCGTTCTGCTATTCTGTATCTTTTAAGTGGAGTTAACAATAATGTAATTTAGACCGTTTACCTTCAACATTAATATTAACATGTGAGGTTCTATTCTCTTCATCATGTTGTTACCTAGTTGGTTGTTGTTGTTGTGTTATTGTTTTATAGGTTCTGTGTTTAAGCTCTCAAGAGGTTCTATTTTGGTGTAGATCAGGCTTTTGTTTCAAGGTTTAGAACTCCTTTTAGCATTTCTTGTATTGCTGGTTTGGTCTTGACAATTTCCCTCAGCATTTGTTTGTCTGAAAATGACTTTATTTCACCTTCATTTATGAAACTTAGTTTTGGGGGACACACAGTTCTTGGCTGACATTTGTTCTGTTTAAAGACATTGAAGATAGAACCCCAATCCCTTCTGGCCTGTAAGGTGCCTGCTTAGAATCCTGCTGTAAGTCTGACAGGTTTTCCTTTGTAGGTTACCTGTTGCGTTTGTCTTACTGCTCTTATAATTTTTTCCTTTGCATTGACTTTAGATAGCCTGATGGGAATATGCCTTGGTGAAGATCTTTTTGCAGTGAATTTCCCAGTTCTTTGAGCTTCTTTATTTGAATGTCTAGATCTCTAGCTAGGCAAGGGAAATTTTAAATTATTCCCTCAAATAAGTTTCCCAGATTTACTGTTTCCTCCCTCAGGAAAACCAATGATTCATAGGTCTGTACATTTTACATAGTACCATATTTCTTTACATGGTTCATTTATTTTGATTCACTTTCCTTTTTTTTTGTCTGATTGGGTTAATTCAAAAGCCTTGTTTCTGAGCTCTGAAATTCTTTCTCTACTCAATCTAGTCTATTGTTAAAACTTCCTACTGCATTTTGTAATTCCCTCAGTGTGTCCTTCATTTCCATAAGTCCTGATTGGTTTTTCTTGATGACATCTATCTCTCTAGAAAAACTGGTTTTTCATTCATATCCTGAATTGCTTTTTAAATTTCTTTATGATGATTTTCACCTTTCTCTGATATCTCCTTGAGTAGTTTAAGAATTGACCTTCTGAATTCCTTATCTAGTGTTTCAAAGATTTCATTTTGGTTTGAGTCCATCATTGGAGAGCTAGTGCGATCTTTTGGAGGTGTTATAGCCCCCTGTGCTGTCATATTACCAGAGTTATTTTTCTGCTTTCTTCTCATTTGGGTACACCATTGTATTCTAATTATTCTTGAATTTGTGTTGGATTTGACTGTGTTTGTTTTGTTTGTTTTTAAATTTCTTTTCCCCCTAAACAATTAGACTTTAAGGCTTTAGTTATTTATAGCCCAATTTGGTTCTTAGTGCTTTTAGGAGTGAATACTGTAAGAATTCCTTGGTTATAGCATCGTTGTATGATGCCTTTCTCATATACTGGCTGTAGTAGTCATGTGCTTGGTGTGTAAGCAAGTTCAGTGTCTTCTGTGAGGTTGAAATGATAGAGAGCTCATAAAGCTTGTCTTATTCCTCCATCTCGTGCACTTTTTATTTATTTATTTCCCCCCAGTATTTTATTTACTGGCGTCATCATTCAGGCTTCAGACCAATAGAGAGGTGTCACTGGGTAGGAATGGGTTTTGGCTAAAGCAGGTGAGTAAATGAAGTTCCAGGCTTGACAGAGGTGGCTGGAGGAACTCTTAGTGAGTCACACTGAGATATTATCAGGGGGATGGTTGGGCTCACTTCAGCTTCCCTGCCGGTGAGCAGGAAAGTTATCAACCTCTTAGACATGCTCCTGTACCAGTACTGTGGCTATTCAGATCAGGCAGACACATCTTTTAATCTGTAGGAATGTTAATGTTCCAAATAGAGAGGAATTGTAACTGACTCTTATACAAGCTTGAACTTAGAGCATGCTTCTCCTGTGAGACTGCAGTTGCCATGATGTGTTCTAGGAAGGCTTACTATAGTTGCGCCTATGCCAGCCTCCCATGGAAGAAGCCACAATTGTGCCTACAGTGTTGGACAAGGAGGAAAAGAGTTCATCTTCTCCAAGACTGGCCATGTACACCAGGACTATCTGACTGTTGGAATAGAGTTGAAGACTTTTCCTGCTGAGCCCAGCACCGCAACTGTGCATCTGCTGAAGGAAGCTCTCCACCAGCAAAATAATCAGGTGCTCAAGCCCTGCTGTCTAGATTCTTTTGTCCCACAGGGTGTTACTTTAATGTGGTGTACTCCCCTTTCCTCTAGGAGTAGGCGTCCCTGGGAGCCAGACTACTGTGAGTGTTGTTGCATTTCTGGGTCTACCTGCCCAGTGAAATTGTCACACTCTAGACTGGTGTTGGGGGAATGTCTGCAGGGGATCCAGTGATGTGACCTGTCCTCACATTTCCCAGCAGTGGATAGTAGCACCAGCTCTAATGGGGGTGGCAGGAGAGTGATGCAGACTCTGTGAAATTCCTTGTTTATTGATAGCTTTAGTATATCATCTTTCTTGAATGCCAGTTATAGTAGTAATGAACTGGTCATGTGGACAGACTCAGGACCTCCTGGTTAGCTAGAGTGGTGCAGACAGTGGTGATACCTAAGATTGCACAGCCATTTTTCTCCTTCCTGGGTGCAGTGTTACTCTACCAGGGTATGCTGTCACGGAGAGTGTGGGTTGGCCTCCAGCTAGGAGGTGGCACTTGTAAAAGAGTACTAGCTGTGGTAATAACAGTGGGAATTTTGCTTGCCTTATGTTGTCCAGTGAGGATTCTCTGGTTTCTCAAGTAATGGGTGGGGCCAGGTAGCTTCCAAGAGATTCTGTCTTTTGTGTTAATTACCAGGGCAGGTGGTGGGGAAAGCCAGGTTAGGGCTGGGTCAGACAGATTTGCACTCTGATTCTCCACGTGCAGGGCAAGGCTCTGCTGAACAGAAGAGGTTGTGCAGGAAGTAATGAGTAGCAGGTAAGTCCCACAGTTCCCACGCACTTGGCAGGGAACTCCCACAGTGTTCCACTGGAAGCAGCAAGCTGAATTCCTGTTAGCCTGTAATCAAAACTTGCCACTGCCAGGAGTCAATATTTCCCCAAGGAGATTGCAAATATGGCTTTCAGGCTACGGCCCTCCCTGTTCACTGCAAAGCCAGTGCCCAGCTACTGCGCCTGCAGCTCCTGCACTCACAGCTCCTTCCCTCATGACTCCTGCACTTGCAGCCTGCTTTTCATTCTCCCGTACCGCAGCCCTGGCCAAAGAAGTTTGTCCTCACTCAAGGTTATATTGTGAAACCCCACTGGGAGCTTCTTTCAACCTACAACCACTGCCTTAACTTTTTGGCTGTCCTCTGCAGGATTCCCTGTGAGGAACAGTAAGGAATGTCTGCCCTCAATCCACACTGGGATCTGTGAGTGCACGTAAGGGCCTTCTCACCACTACTTTTACTTTTATACTCCATGGCCCTTCCCAAGTTGGTTCCTGAACTGGCTGGAGTTAGGGCCTTCCCCTATTCCCTGGATTTTCAGGGTCCTCTGTGGGGGTGTATATCCCAGAGGCAAACTCTCACTTTCTCACACTCAGGGGACTCATAGACCTTCACCGGACTCAGTATAGGTTGCAGCCTCCTGCTTCCTTCAAAGGGTCCATAGATTTCTTCAGTTTTTCTGTTCAGTTACTGCATTGCTTCTGGGTTAAAAGATGTTACCCACTAAGGAACATGGTTATTACTCCAGGGAAATGAAGTTACTTTTGACCATAAATTTTTGACACTTGTATTCATTTTTGTTAATGCATTTGTCAGGTTTTAGTATCAGGTTGTGCTGACCTTATTAAAAAAATTCAAGAAGTGTTTCCTCTTTCTCTTTTTTTCTAAGAACTTTTGTGTAATATTGATTATGTCTTCATTGAATGTTTGATAGAATTCACCACTAAAAACATATGGGCCAGGAGTTTTCTTGGTGGGAAAATCTTTGATAATACATTTTATATCATAGGTATTTAACTCTTCAGGTTTTCTGTTTCATCTTTTGTCCATTTTGTTGTATTTTTTTCAAGACATTTGTACATTTCATGTAAATTGTCCTATTCGTTGGGATGATGTGATCATTATATTATCTTATTACAATTTTAATGTCTGCTGATGCTGTAGTGATAACCCTTCTCTCACTCCTGATATTGGTGATTTGTGTTCTCTTTTTCCTTGCTCAGTCTAGGTAAGGGTTTATCTTTTTGCTGATCTTACAAAGAACCAAATTTTGTTTTCATTAATTTATCAACACTAGTCATTCTTTATGATATAGGCTTTATATGATGTCTATAAACAGAATAAGATACTCCACAAGACAACAATTTGTGTGTGTATGTATTCCTCTAAATACACACACATACACACACATATATTCTGCTATTTGTATTTATCCAGATAGTTACCATTTATGGTTCTTTTCATTTCTTCCTGAAGATCTAAATTTTACTCTGGTATCATTACCCATCAGCCTAAAAAGTTGTCTACAATTTCTTACAGTCAGGCCTGCTGCTAACAAGCTGTTTTAGTTTTATTTAATCAAAAATCTTGAAGGATATAGTTATTATATATATAAATTTAACTTTTTTTTCTTATATCATCTTAACCCATTTATGCCAGAGGTTGCAAAATTTTTGTGTGAAAAATCAGACCTTGGTGATGACCTTGAGCCAGATATAAATAGCTCCCACAAGCTTAGCATTCCAATAATGGCACACTAGGTGTAAATGGTTTAAATATAGTTCTGTTGTCTTCATATCCATTATTTCTGAGAAGGAGTTCATGTCATTGTAATTTTACTACACTTATTATAAAGTGTCATTTTTCTCTGTCTACTTGTAAGATTTTGTCTTTATTATTGGTTTCTGTCAGTTTGAAAATTATGTTGTGTTGGTACGCTTTTCTTCATATTTGTTCTCCTCAAGGTTTACTGAACATCTCCAAGTCTGTAAATTGACACCATTCACCAAAGTTGAGGAACTTTTGGCAATTATTTCTTCAAATGTCTTTCTCCTGTCCCCCTACTTGCCTTTTCAACTCCAATTTCATACATTTTAGATAAATTAATCTTGATCCATGTATCTCTAAGATTAGTGTATTAGTTTGGGCCTGTTTTTAAGATATATCTTTCAGTCCTAGACTATTAATGAGGTTCTTTGTTATATTTTCTATTTTTCTATTGAGTTTCCTAACTTTTCCTTATTATGAGTGTATTATGTCATTGAATGTAGTAGTAAGAATTATTCTAAATTCTTTGATAATTCCATCATTTAGGTCCTATTGAGACTGACCTCAGTATTTGGTTATTTTTATTGCAAATGGGTTATCTATTCCTGATATTTCAAATGTCAAGTAAGTTTTTTTTTTTTTTTTCCCCAGACATTGTTAATGTCCTGCTGTGGAGACTTTTTTTTTATTTTTTAGTTCCTCTCAAGAGTTTTGCTGCTTTTCTTTTAACCTGCAATTAGCTTGGTTGAACAATGTGCTATTTTTTAATCTACAAGCGACAGCTCAGATCTCAGTTCAGTTATTTTGGCCTTATCTGTGCAGCTTTGCATCTACCCCACATGTGAATTGTTCAGTGGTCCTACTGGGACTTAGGCAGAATTTGCACAAACAGACCTGGGGCTCTTCTCATTCTCTCCTGTCTAGGACTACCCTCTCACCATGCAGCGGTTATGGCTGCTCTGGTTTCAGTCTATTTTAGGCCAGAGATGTGGCAGATTTTCTTTCAGAGCTTCAGTTGCCCTCCACCATGCTGTGACTATGGCCTTCCTTCAGGCCAAAGATGCAAAGAAGGAAAACTCATTCTGTGCTGTCCTTTCTTCCAAATTTTAAATCCCTTCCAAAATATGCCCACTGTTTTTTCACTCTCCAAAATCTCCTGGACACTGCATTTTTGCATTTTCCTGACTTTTTATTTTACCTGTGGGAGGGTTGGACTGCTGGGATCTTATTTTGACATAATGAAAGCAGAATCATCAGGAATAATTTCATAAACCTTTTGAGAGTTTATAAAAAATAATTTATATAAGAAATTATATAATTATATATATAATTCTTATATATATTATATAAGAATTTTATATAAGAATATATTATATATATATAATTTTCTTATATAAGAAAATATAAAATACATAGAATAACAATAATAAATATAATTTGCTACCTCAATACTTCAAAATGACAAATATATTTTGTATCAAGCTTATTATTTAAAAATTATATATAAATATATATTTAATATATGGAATATCTAAAATATTATAATATATGGTATATATAATATATTACATATATCATATTATACATAATGTATATTATTCATAATATACAATATGTAATGTTATATTATACATAATATATAATATGTATGATATAGTATATATTGCATATGTAACAATATACATATTATATAATATAATATATAATATATGATCATATATTGTATGATACATATATAATATATAATAAACATAACATATTATATATGATATATATATTACATATTACATATTATATATGATATATAATATGTTATATATGGGATATATATTATATACTGGATATATAAATATATATAATATATGGGATAAAGAACATATTTTTAAACAAATATGGGATTTTGTTTTATATATATTTTGTAATATATTTTATCAACCTTTTAAAAGTGTTTTGGACTTTTTTTGTTGCCAGTAAATGCAGATATACTATCATAATTTACCTATCAATTTGCTGATCATTGCTTAATCAGGTTGTTTTAAATTTTCCTCATTTATAAGTTACATAACAGTTGATATCTTTATGTGGACAAACTAATAATATTTAAACAAAATTGAAGAAAATTTTTTCTAACATGCAAAATATGATCATGTTTCAATAAATAAGCAAACGAATAGTGAAAAATAAAATTGCTACCAATTTTACAAAAGTTCATGTATTTAGTCTTCATACCATTTAACCAATATGAACATCTTTAAAGCCTGATAACTAGCCAAAGAATGTGAACATAGATTATAAAAGGCATACTGGAAAAAAACACAATAATTACGTATTAGTAAAACAAATTAAAAAAAATAGAATTTCTGTACCCATTAAGTTGACAATTAAAATGAAAATCTTCAATTTGGAAAATGTGTAATGAGACAGAAATTCTTATGAATCACTGATGGGTATGCAAAATATCCTTTGTAAAGAACTTTAGCAAAATATGTTACAAGTCTCACAATATTTATTCCCTTTGACCTAGTTCCACTTCTTGGAATCAATCTTAAGAAAACAATCCTAAGTACAACATTTTGTTCAAAACATTTAAAAATAATAATAATTGTTTAGTTCTTTTAAATATAGAAAACAAATCTCAACATAATATTATAGGGACATTGAGCTAATTGATATGAAAAAATGCAGAAATGAATAACAATTTTGACAAAATTACTTCAATAGTTAAAAAATGCTTATATTTTAATAAAAAGTGAGTAAAGTAAAATTCAAATTCTATATATAAAATATGAGATAACCTATTATAAAAACAATATATATAGATAATAACTAGATGAGAGTTTACAAAAGTACCTGTATTTGAGCACTAGTGTGAAAAGTAGCAATTATATTAACAATTATTTCTTTTTTCCACAATAAGGATATATTAGGTTTGTAATTTGAAAGTAATCTTTATTTTCAGTTTTATGTGATTTCTTGTTTCATTAATTTGACAGTATGTTTTTAAATGTTCTAATGTACACATGGGGCATAGCCCCTAGATTCAGAAATTAGATAAGGATGCTTGTTAGCTCCACTATTACTCAGCACTGTTATGGATACCTTACACAATAAAATAAGAAAAGGAAAAGAAAGATGATGCTTAAATATTATAAAGAAAGAGTAAAAAAAATTTGTAGATTATCTGATATCTATATAAAATTGGAGCCAAATTTAATACAACAGAAACAGAAAAAGTCAAGAAGAGAGTTTGGTGCTCTGTGTGAGATAAACATATCGATAGTTCTTTCTGTATTGTACCAACATACAGTAGGAAAATGGGAAGACAATCACATCCACATATATAACTCTCTATAAATGAAATTAATGAAAGTGTTCAGGACCTAGAAATGAAATAAATGTTAATGAATTACTAAATAGCTAAGCAAATGGAGATACATTTCATGTTTTTTAACGAGAGAAAATTGTAATAATAATGAAAATAGTGTTAGTTAACTATATACTAGGCACCTTTAAGTGTGGTCATACAGCACTCAGTTTATACTTGTAATATTTTCCATGAGTCTTGTGCTATTAATTTTACCATTTTATGCATATAAAGTTGAGAAACAGTAACCTGAGTGGCCTGAGCCATTCCTGCAAGGTGCTTGATTTTGTTTTTGTTTTTATTTTTTTGAGACGGAATCTTGCCCTGTCACCCAGGCTGGAGTGCAATAGTGCGATCCTGGCTCACTGCAACCTCCACCTCCCGGGTTCAAGTAATTCTCCTGCCTCAGCCGCCCGAGTAGCTGGGATTATAGGCACCTGCCACCATGCCCGGCTAATTTTTTGTATCTTTAGTAGAGACAGTGTTTTACCATGTCCTGACCTTGTGATCCACCCGCTTCTGCCTCCCAAAGTGCTGGGATTACAGGCATGAGCCACGGCGCCCTGTTGGTACTTGGTTTTAAATGTAGCTCCCAATAGAATATTTTAATAAAATGTTGAATATAAAATGTATCTTAAATAAAAATGGCGCTAATACATACAGGACTATTTTGAAAACAATACAAATTTTGAAAAACTATAATCAAATAGGTAATGTTGGAAGAAAAGGGACAATTTTGTCAATGAGATAAAATAGGAAATTTAGTTTTTGTTTCAATCTCAAGAGTGAGGAAAGGTGAACTATTCACAGTGGATGCTGTGCCAGTTTCCATCTCTATGATATAAATAACATTAGACTTACATCACAAAGTGTATGTAAAATAAATTCCATATAGACCAAATAACTAAATTTGAAAGATTATGAAGTGTTACAATTATTCTATATTAGAAAGATCTTTCTAAATAGGACATAAAACTCGGAAGTTCCTCGAATAAAACTTCCTGTTTTGACTAAATATAACTGAACATCCTCTTCGTGAAAAAGATACCTTCAAATTCAAAATCAAGCGAAAAATTAATTTATTAACATATCTTGAATATATACAAATATCCCGTTAATCACTAGAGAGGTAGAAAGAAAGGAAATAAAATGCAATTTTCAGAAGAGGAAATACAAATAGCTAAGACATACATGAGAAGACACTCAGTCCCGCTGACAATCAGGAACATACAAAATAAAAGAGCTTCTTTCTGTTTCTCCATAAGAAGAATGAACAAAACGAAAGAAGAAAAGTTAATGTCAAATGTGGGTAATATTGTGGAAAAACTGACAATTGGATTGTAACAATTTAATTTTTTGATGACAATTTAGCAGTATGTATTGAAACTCTCAAGTTGTGTGCTGTTGGATTAAGCAATACTACTTCAAAGAAATTGTCTTAGATAAATACATCCTTATATCTATGTAATAGTAGAATTTGGACACAATCTAAAAAAGACATCAAAAGCAAATTTCTTCAGTAATAATAATACATCATTATCATGGAATACACTGTAGCAACTAAAAAGTATGAGGCATATATGAACCTTTTTAATGTCAAAATAAGCCAAGGGATATTTTAAAATAAGACAAGCATGTCTCAGAGAAGATGGTATAGTAGCATCCCATTTAAGTAAAACTAAACACTAAACTAACTTCTTGTCATCTGCCATCCTGCCACCCCCAAATATTGCTGCCTATATGTACATATTAAGCTTGTCAATTTGTTTTTTTTTTTAATCTTTTTTTTTTTATTATACTTTAAGTTCTA
>NW_012112253.1:4191144-4243085 GCF_000951035.1 Colobus angolensis palliatus
CTGACCAGCACCGATTGTCCGGCACTCACTAGTGAGATGACCCCAGTACCTCAGTTCAAAATGCAGAAATCACCGGTCTTCTGTGTCCTTCGCGCTCAAGCTTGTCAATTTGGTTGTAGTCTCTTTCATATGCAAGTATTTTGGAAAGTTCCCATGTTAAGCATCCTCTGTTGGCTCAGTCAAATCAACTCAGTTTCCAAACTTACAGATCCCACTCAGCAAAACAAAAGTCTTTGTGGTTGATCAAATAAAAATGCCAACTAAAAGAAGCAGTGTTCAAAATATTATATTTATTATGCTTCCAAATATTTATTTTGCATTGCTTCATTTTCTGATAATCAGAACAATTTTACCACAGCTTTACTTTGAATGTATGCCCTTTATTCCTTGGCTCCACAGAGGCTGTACAGGCACTTTAAAGAGGAATGCAGGCATAGTGGGATATTGTAGTTCCCAGCATTTTGCCTGATGTGTCACCCTTCCTTTCTAATAATTCAGTCATGTTTCGGAGAACTGATGGCTTCAACTTTAAATATAATATATTAATTTGAGGACAATTCTTTATATCACTTACAGATATTTTTCCTTTTTAAACAACTTAAAATATCAACAAATGGTTAAAAAATAAGTGTTAGTCTTTGTCTTTGGGCTCATATTTATAAACACTTCCAAAGACCTCGTTGAAATTATGTTTCAACAATGCATACTCTTCTTGCATTTCTGTTCCTTGAGCTCAAACACACCTACCTCTTAAATGAACTGTCTTTGTGACCTTGGCGAAGTTACTCAACATCTTTGGTCCTCATTTCTCTCTTTGGAAAGTTCAAACATCTAAAAATACAACTGAGGTTTCTTCTACCTCAAATAAGGCTGTAAGTGAGTAAGTCCAGGAATCAGTATAATTTTATGTCTATGACTGAATTATAATAGCAATAATTAAAATTCATTTAAAAGAAACAAGAATACAAATAACTCAACGCAAAGTTACTTATTTTTTAAAGGTCTGTGACTTATCAATACAACATAAGTGGGACCAATATTTGTGTGTGTCTCAGATATTTTATTTGATATACACCAAAAGATAGTTTGAACTTCATTAACATGTGAGAAAAAGTCAAAAGCATAAGATGGGTCTCGTTAGGTGACTTCTTGGATACCAATCAGCATTTCAATTGTCTTACAGATATCAACCAGTTAACATTGTTTATACAATGTGGAATAATTACCACATTAGAGTGTTACAACTTCACACATGTAGGAATAATTAATCTATTATACTTTCTACATAAAGGCGTGCTTTTTATTTAGCTTGTCATTAAAACGGGGCATTCTAAAAAGAACTCCCTGGAAGAAATTGGGAGCTAGGGGTGAACATAGATTGAAAGTACAGTGGTGAGATATACCAGATAGTTGTAATGCATGTGTATAACTTAGAGAGACACAAGCCTTTCCATAACACCATAGAAAATCTCTGACTATGGGCTGATGTTTTGTTCAGAGCAAGTTGAGAAAGAAAGCCTTCTGCTACAAAAGCCTAGAATTTGTTGGATTTCTGACCAATGTATAGTTGTATTAACCCAGTTATGGATTTATTAAATGGAAATAGGTAAGGGATGCCAATCCCTGCATGCCATTTAACAAATTTCAACCTATGGGCTTGGGATATATGTTTTAAAGGGAGTACAAGATGAGCTAAAAGAACCCTACCCTGGTATTATTAAATGATGAGGGCTCATGAAACCTTGTGAATATTTATATGTTGACCAATATAGTTAAATAAAAAGGTGAGTGAATAAGGAGTGAAAACCTGCCTGAGGTTGAGTGGGACGATCTTCATCAATAGATCTAATTTTAACTCTGCAACCTTTTATTGAATGGATTCACCATCACCAGCAAAGAGAGGCAGGGAAGGGGTGAGGCAGAGGTCTCCATATTTGCCAGACCACAAATACCTTACTGAATCTAAACTTTTTAAAGACACAGTGAGGGCTGGTCATAGCCAAGAGACATGGAAACTGGATATTCTAGGGTATGTTTTTTTTTGTATTTGATAAAATGCTGATTATTTGAATCAAGATCTTTAACAAGTTCTTGACATCATGTGTTGGAGACAATTGTTCTTTTTTCCTGTTTCTCTTGCCTCATATTAATGTTTTGTGTATGAACTTTTTTAAAATGATGATCTGAACATTTTTGAAGAGCCTTTGTCACTTCTAGGTGGTTGAAAGGGCAGGATGTGTGCAGCATGGGTGGCATGTTGTGCCAATGTCCTCGCTTGTTGGACAATTATAAGCTGTGACCATCTAGTCCCACCATCCAGAGAGGTGAATCCTTACCTCTGTGCTGTCAAAGCCTCCTTCTGAGCATTCAGGTGAGTACAAATTAGCACACATCTGTGAAGAATGTGTACTCAAGGCAGGGGACAGAGCATCTGAAAGGATTAGAGTGAACAAGGACTAACACTCCTGTGGGGAGATTAGTGGATGTCAGGGGCTGGAAGGAGGAGGAGGAGGGAGTGGCTGCCAATGCATACTGGTTTCTTTTAGGGTGATGAAAATGTTCTAAAATTAGATGTGGTGAGGGTCACACAAATATAAGTTAAAACCCAGTGAATTATATATTTTAAAATGATAAACTTTATGCTACATGAATTATATCTCAATAAAACCTTTTCTAACATGCTGTGATTTCTAAGAAAAATTGGAGTGGCTATATTAATATCAGAAAAAGTGTATTTCAGTGCAAAAAATATGTTCAGGCATAAAAAGGTAAATTCATAATAATAAATCTGTTGATTCATCAAGTGCATATAATGTATCTAATAACATATTTCAAAACACATGAAGAAAAACTGATAAAATTGCTAAGAAAAGCAGACAAATTTAAAACTATTGTCAGATAATTCAGTACCATCTATGTAATAATTTATAGAATAAGCAGCCATAACATCAGGAGTAATAAAGATTTAAATAACATAATCAACCAAATAGACCAAATTAATATTTATAAAATATTTCTACCCAACAACGGCAGAATGCACATTCTTTTGAAATGTACATGGTACGCTCACTGGGATAGACCATATTCTGGGCCCTAAAAAAAGCTTTAAATTTAAAAGAATTTATGTCATATCAAATAGGTTATCTGAACATCATGGCATTAAATCAGAAATCAATAATAGAGAGATATATTTAAAAATCTCCAAATATTTGGGAGTTAGGTAACACATTCTATAAGAAAAAACTGAAAGAGAAATTAGAATGTATTTTTATCAGCATGAAAATGCAAACAGAAGATATAAAAAAAAGTTTGAGATACAGCTAAAGTAGCATTTGAGGAAAACTTATAGCCCTAAACAACTTTGCTAGAAAATAAAAGAAGTCTAAGCTTAGTGATATTAGCTTGACCTTAAGAAACTATAAAAAGAAAAGTAAATAAAGCCCAGGAGCAGAAGAAATGAAACAGTATGGATCAGAGTAGAAATCAATGAAATAAAACAGGGAAACAATAGAGAAAAATGAGAGAAACGAAAGTCAGGTCTGATTAATCTCTACCTAGAATGATGAGGAAAATAGCAAGAAGACACAAATTGGCAATATTAGAAATACAAGAGGTAGACAGATACTATGGAGTTTAGAGATTTAAAAAAATGATAAGAGAACAATATGTACAACATTATGCCAATAAATTTGAAAATTTATGTGAAGTGGGTAAACATTTTGAAAGACATTAACAACCAACTTCACTCAAACAGAAATATGTAACCTGAATTTCCCTGTATCTGTTAAGGAAAATCAATTTTTAATAAAAGCAAAAGGAAAACAAACAAAAACTTCCCACAAAGAAAACTCCAAACCCAGGTAGCTTCAAAAATTTGGGAAAATACATGGCTTTTAAGTAAGAAATAATACAAATTCTGCATACATGCCTCCAGAATATTAAAGAGGAGGGAATATGTCTCAACTTATTCTATGAAGATGATACATCCCTGATACAAAATATAGACAAAGCTGTCTCAAACAAAAAAGAGAAAGCAAAAAAGGAAAGAAGGAAAAAAAAACTATGAGCAAAAAAGGCACCAAAATATAGATACAAAAATTCTAAACATATTTTTAATAAGTTAAATACACCAAAGAAATAGGATAATAAATAATGATGTTTTTCCTAGGCTTCCAACTTTAGTTAACTTTCAAAAATTAATTAATCAACGTAATACACAATATTAACAACCTAATCTGATGCATATCTCAATCAATGATGACAGGAATTTGGCAAAATATCACATTCATTACTGTTATAATCTGTAAACAAACCAGAAAGAAATAAACTTAGTCTGATGGAGTATACCTGTGAATAAACATGTAGCTGGCATTATACTTAATAGTGAAAGGTGAATACTTTCACAAGATTTGAAAAAAAAAAGACAGGTAGGTTTGTTCTCACAACTTTCATTCAATATTAGATTGAAGGTTACTCATCTGTACAATACGGCAAGAAAAATAGAGAAAAGGTTTTCAAATTGCAAAGGAAGAAGTAAGACTCACTTTATTCCCAATGTGAGTGTCTATATAGGAAGTCCTATAGAATCTAGGAAAAAACTACTATAACATATATATTTAGTTAGAGGATATAAGATCAATTATAGATTAATTATAAATTCATATGTTAATACTAACACAAGATAATTGCAAATTAAAATGTAGAAAACAATATCATTTATAAAAACATAAACATATTTAAAAATTATAGATAATGAATTTGCTCAAGGGCTAGATACTGAAAACTACAAAATATTGCTGAGAGAAATAGAACAATATCTAAATGTATGGAGAGTTACCCCATGTTCATGGTTCAGAATAATTGATATTGTTAAGATGTCAATTATCCCCATATGCACTTGTAGATTGATGCTCAGTCCTAATCAAAATCCTAGCTGGCTTTAATTATTTTTGTGTGTGTGAAAATTGGCAAGTCAATTCTAAAATTCACAGGAAATGTAAAGGCCAAAATAACCTAAGAAAAAAACAAAGTTGAAGGACTTATAGTGTTTGACTTCATGACTGATTATAAGTCTAAGGTAATAAAAACTGTGTGGTATTGGTGTCATGATACAAAGTTAGATTAATGAAACATAATTATGAATTTCAAAATAGATGTGCATATATGGTCAATTAATTCTTGATAAAAGTGAAAAAGCAATTTAATCAAGAAAATTATTATTTCAGTAAATGTTGCTGACAATTTGATATTCGTCTACAAAAATGGACTTTGATACACAGAAATATACAAACTCTTGGAAAAATATCTCAGTAATTTCTTAAAATAAATGTTACACAGAGATGCACCATATAACCCAACCATTCTCATCTTAGAAATTTTTCTAAGATAAATGAAAACATGTGAATGTTGTAAGGGGGTATAATAGTCTGTTTTCATACTGCTATAAAGAAATATCTGAGACTGGGTAATTTATAAAGGAAAGAGGTTTAATTGACTCAGTTCCACATGGAAGGGGAGGCCTCAGAAAACTTACAATCATAAGAGAAGGGGAAGCAGGCACCTTCTTCACAACACGGTAAGAGAGAGAAGGGAAAGCAGACGGGGAAGAGCCCGTTACAAAGCCATCAGATCTCGCGAGGACACAATCACTATCATGAGAACGGTATGGGGGAACTGCCCCCATAATCCAATCACCTTCCTCCCTCAACATATGGAGATTACAGGCTCTTCCCTCAACACATGGGGATTTCAATTCAAGAAAAGATTTGCACGGGGACACAGAGCCAAACCATATTAAGGGGCAAGAGAAAACTTTTGGATGTTATAGATATGCTCATTATCTTATTTGTGGTGATGCATTCATTGGTGTGTACATATGTTGAAATGTATTAAATATTTCACCTTAAACATTGCATGTTAATTATACTTCAGTAGAGTTATTTTGAAAAATGATACATAATGGGAGATATATTTTAGGTTTAAAACTTATGTACAAAATGAAAGTATACAAGTTTAACCAAAGTAACATAGTAAAAGATATAGAACCTTCTATTAAATATTTTACATGCCTAATTTCATTTAGATTTTCATTAGTGCTTTGATGTAGATAGTATTATTTTATTTTATAACAGAATAATTTGAAGCTTATGTGTTAAAATGGTTATTGGGAGGAGAAGTATGATTATGAAGTGTTAAAATGATTATTGGGAGGAGAAAAAGAGGGTTATAAAGAAAGATTTTGCTGTGGTAACTACTATGCTTGCTTGAGGGTGATTAGGGATTTTTTTTATTGACTTTAATTATAGACCTACATATAGTATGAGGGCTTGCATTTACTAATGAAGTCTTAAATTACTTAAAACTGAGAGTAATAGTACTTACAGTGATGGAACAGATACACTAGTATTTTGCAATAATCTGTGTCTATTTGATACATTGGACTGGGTTCTGTTCTTTGTACTTTGGGAAATACCAGTGAACTTGAGTTTCTCCAATGGAGGTGATCACAGTGATGAATGACTTGGCTTCTGCACAGCAAAAAGCATGATCATCAGAGTGAGCAAACAACCTACAGAATGGGAGAGCATTTGTGCAATCTATCCATTTGACAAAAGTCTAAGATCCAAAGTTTATGAGGAACTTAAACAAATTTACAAGAAAAAAACAAACGACCCCATTAAAAAGTGAGCAAAGGACATGAACAGACACTTCTCCAAAGAAGACATTCATGCAGCCAACAAACAGATGGAAAAAGCTAAACATCACTAGTCATTAGAGAAATCCAAATTAAAAGCACGATGAGATGCCATCTCATGCCAGTCAGAATGGTGATTATTAAAAAGTCAATAAACAACAGATGCTGGTGAGATTGTGGAGAAAAAGGAACACTTTTACATTGTTGGTGGGAATGTAAATTAGTTCAAACATTGTGGAAGACAGTGTGGTGATTCCTTAAAGACCTAGAAGCAGAAATACCATTTGACTCAGCAATCCCTTTACTGGGTATCTACACAAAGAAATATAAATCGTTTCATTATAAAGATACATGCACGCATATGTTCATTACAGCACCAATTACAATAGCAAAGACATGGAATCAATCCAAAAGGCAATCAGTGATAGACTAGATTAAAAAAAAAGTAGTACATGTATGCCATGGAATACTATGCAGCCATAAAAGGAAGGAGATCATGTTCTTTGCAGGGTCATGGATGGAGCTGAAAGCCATTACTTACAGCAAACTAACAGAGGAAAAGAAAGCCAAACACTGCATATTCTCACTTATAAGTGAGCAGAATGATGAGAACACATGGACACATTAGGGGGATCAACAATGGGGCCTGTTGTGGGGGTGGAGGGAGGGAGAGCATCAGAATAGTTAATGGATATTGGGCTTAATACCTAGGTGATGGTTTGTGATATGGTTAGGCTTTTTGTCCCCATCCAAATCTTATCTTGAATTGTAATCCCTATAATCACCAAGTGTCTAGGGAGATACCTAGTAGGGGGTGATTAAATCATGGGGGCGGTTTCTCCCATGCTGTCGTCAAGATAATGAGTGAGTTCTCAAGAGATCTGATGATTTTATAAGGGCATCTTCCCCCTTTGCTGGCCACGCTCTAGATTGCTGCCATGTAAGATGTGCCTCTTTCCCTTCCACCATTATTTTAAGTTTCCTGAGGCCTCTCCAGCCCTGTGGAACTGTGTGTCAATTAAACTTTTTTTCTTTATAAATTACGCAGTCTCTGGTATGTCTTTATAACAATGTGAAAATGGACTAAATACAGGTTGATCTGTGTAGGAAACCACCATGGCACACATTTACTTATGTCAAACTTGCATATCCTGCATATATACCCTGGAACTTAAAATAAAATTAATAAAAGGAATATGTAATTGTATGAAGATACAATGTTATTGAGCCCCAGTAAGAGAACTATTGGCACAATCATAATTTAATATCTTAATTACTGTTAAATGGTACAATACCATAGTTCTCCTGGGCAGCTCCAAAGGTAAGGATTAAGCCTTCAACAGGCAGATTGAATATGAAAAGGTTCCCCTGCTGACACAGTAAAATGGAAAAATGTGTTTGTTTTTCATGGGTGGTGCTTGCAGTGGCTGGATGGCACCATAGAGAAGATCCTAACATTGGGCTTATTTTGAATATGTAACTTTTAAGGTCCCTCTCTACTCAATAAAATAAAAATAAAAGAGAAACAAACAACTTTCACAATCAGTATTAATGTATAGGTAAGTATACATAAAGAGAGAGTAATGAGTGATACATGAAGTAAGTAAAAATAGTCAAATTTATCAAGTGTTTAACATTGATCAAGGAATCATACATAATATCAGCTGATCTTTACTGCCACTCTATCATATAGATATTATTTGTGTCTTCCATTATTTATAAGAGAAATGAGGGTAAGAAAATTTAAGTAACTTGTCTAAGAATACACAGTTAACAAGTAGTGGTATCAGATTTTGAACCCGGATCTCCGAGTTCATATACAGAGCTCTGAATTAACATAATACATTAGGAATTTGTTGATGAGTGTATGGATTTCTTGGTAAATTTGAGTTTCCACGAATGTTTGTCCCACATATATAATGTAATTGAAATGAAGCACTTAGGGAAAATAGTAATTCCTGGCTACCATGATGATGGAAGCACTCAAGAGTCTGTTATTTGGATTAGCCCTTAAGGAATAACCTGAACAAAGCACAACTTTGAAAGGTATAAGGCCAAGAGACTACAACATTGATATTGTAGAGGGATGAGGAGTGACCCTGAAAAATTTGCTGATCACAGATTTTTCTTGTTCTTTTTTTTTTTTTTTTTTTCGGAGTCTCGTTCTGTCGCCCAGGCTGGAGCGCAGTGGCCGGATCTCAGCTCACTGCAAGCTCCGCCTCCTGGGTTTACGCCATTCTCCTGCCTCAGCCTCCTGAGTAGCTGGGACTACAGGCACCTGCCACCTCACCCGGCTAGATTTTTGTATTTTTTAGTAGAGATAGGGTTTCACCGTGTTAGCCAGGATGGTCTTGATCTCCTGACCTCGTGATCCGCCCGTTTCGGCCTCCCAAAGTTCTGGGATTACAGGCTTGAGCCACTGCGCCCAGCCATTTTTCTTGTTCTTGAATGAAGGAATGTAGATGTTGGCCTGGTGTCTATAAATTGGTTTATATCTGAAAACACTGGCCCATTGGGGTTATGTTGAGCAAAATACAGACGTGATAAAAACAAGATATCAAATGATACACATCATCATTTTTCACATTCCTATATACTGGTAGTATGTAGAAAATATTTTAAATGGTGTTGTGTATACTTGCCATTAGAAAAGTCTGTGCTCAGGGACTCCAGATCCCAGAGTAATTGGGCAGTAGAAGAAGTAAAAGAAGTTTCAAAAATCAGGAAAGGAAGCAGAAGGAATTTCTTTAAAGCCTCATATTAAAACTCTGGGAAGGCTACTTTATGTTGGTATTTTTCTTAGAGAATAAAATAATTTTAGGGTTGGAGAAGTTATTGACCTGCCGAGGCTGGGATCCCCTAACAACCTTGACCAACCTCAGTTTGATCATCCAGAGGTCCTCACTTCTCAAGGCTACCCATCTATCAAGAAGAGATGCCCAGCTATCTACAAAATTCATGTTCCCCTTCTTCCATAGAAGAGGAATTCTGGCTCTGTATATGGCTGTTTGGTTCCTTGTCATATCCTGGCCTCCCCTTCAGTCAGTTGTGGCCATCTGACTATGCTATTTCCCATGTGAAGTAAACTGAAGAGATGTGTGCTGCTTCTGAGTCTGAGATGGAAGACATTTGAGGTATTGATGATAGATAGTGATAGAAAGGGAAGTGGAAAACACTTCTTCCTGCCAAAGTTCAGTTAAATTTGTATTTGTAAGTAGAAAAGAGGAGATACCACCTACAGACCCTTTGGCAAGTCTGCTAGCCCTCTGAAAGATTTAATATTCTTTTTCAGACTTTTGAGCATCTCAATTTCTCTCCCTGCATTAAACAATTATTGCAAAATAATTAATTTCTATTTTGGTAATGTGGGCATACTTATATTTATTTTACTATTGTCCCAAGTATGATGTTGCATAACAGCCACAGGGGCTGCACTTGCTCCACAGATGGTTTGTGCTAGAGGGTGACCAGATGGAAGGCAAAATAATAATAATAATAATAATAATAATAATAATACAGGAGTGACTCAGATTCTTCTTCACCCCTCTCAAAAGACAAAATTGCAACAAATTTAGATCTAAATGGCTTTTATGCAGAATTTATAATTCAGGACAGCCTCCATTTTACAAAATAGAATGATACCTCTCATGGGGCAGTGGCAGAACAGTGAGGTTTGTAAGCGGTGAACAAGGAAACAGAATAATAGAAAACAAAAGCTGATTGGTTAACATCAAATTACTTCAGTTTTCTTTTTGTAAGGGTTAAAGCAGACAGAACTTTCTTAATACTTGGACTCAGGTAGACTGGAGTCTCCTGTTTTCAAGGAAACCATTCTGTTTAGGGATTTATCTACTTCCTTAAAGCTTCAGTTGGATCATGTGGCATTTAGCATGAGTGGCTCCATTTTGGTCTGGTCTGTTGGGGCCTAGTGCAGGAGCTCAGTTCCACGCAATGGCCTCCTCCTGTGCCCCAATTAAACAAATTTTGCCAATTAACTGTATTTCTTCTGGAGAATATGGTTAGATATATGCATATTTTAATATTGTCCCTAACATGATATAGCCTAGAGGCTCCAGAGGCCACATTTACTCCACAGAAGAGGAGGAGTTATGCTAAAAGGCAAAAAAGATGGAAAGCAAAATTTAAAAATAATAATAATTAAAAAGTGGCCCAGATTCCTCTTCATCCAAAATTGCTGAGAAGCGGGGTGATAGAACACTTGTCTCTGCATGAGTCTGCACAACTGTCTGCTAACTACCAGTGAGTGATAACTCTCACAGCACATTTGCTTAATTTCGTGTATTCAGGGATGACCCCAAATTGTTCAAAATGGTGGAAACATGAAACTGAATTTTGCGTCACTAAAACAAGAACTGCATTACCGCAAATTTATTTTTAATTTTTCAAGATTCTGAGAAATGCAAAGTATAAATGAAGGAAGAAAATGGCATTTAATTGAATTGAACTTTTATTTTGAGAAAATGGCAGAAAGCCTAAGTGGAAGCAGGGCCTTGTATAAAAGTAATCTACCTCCATCTGCAGCTGACTTTGCTAGGAGGAATACACAGAGAAGTCTGGCATCCTTAGAAATGTGCTGTTGTGACACAGTTATCTGAATAACTAAACATACTGGAATCTCCACCAAACACAGTTCAGGTGGCTAATGCTAGCAGTTATAGAGTTACCTATAGGGAGAAACTAATGACCATCTCAACCCAAATAATGAATACTGATAATAACAAGAGTAACACATCAGCTGGCATTTACGAGTGTGTGTCCCTACTGTGCTCCTTCTTGAGGATGTTGATTATCACGCCATTAACTTAGAAGAACTCAAAATCTCAGGTTGTAGTGGTCAGGCTTCCTAGATTTACATTTATCTAATTTACATTATCTCATTTCATGATCTTTAACCATTCTATTGCCTAGAAAGAAAACTCCTGGGATCAAATAATTTGACTTTGTTACAATTGTTAAGAATAAACAAATAACAAAAGAATTGTCCCTCACTTGTCTTTGCAGCAGGCAATGGGTATAACACATGCCTTCTTTTCCGGCTTTTAGAATTCCAGCCCTAATTTAGTAGTAGGTGCTTCTCAAAGCATCAGCCTTACCTGGAAACCCATTAGACACACACATTCTCAGGGCCCCATCTTGGATCTACTGGATAAGAAACTCTGGGAATGTTTTTGTGCTGCAATGAGGCCTCCAGGTGATTCTGACTGACCCTCAACTCTGAGAACTGCTGTGATAGCCTGATGCTTACGAAATGCTATGATGATTTAAGACTCACAAAAATGTATGGGCAGCTTTTAAAACACCACATCTAGGTAAGCAGACTGCTTATCTACACTTATCTCTCAAAATGAAATAATGTTTTTTCCCTTTTAATTACCGATGAGTCCTTCTAAGAAGACTGGGGAGTAGAGGGGAAGAATAATGAAACTAGCATTTATTTAATGTCTGGTATCTGCCACTGTCCTGAGCTTTTCCAGTTTCGTATCTCTAATATCTGTGAACAACCATATGAAACGATCAGCCTTAATCTTATTTCAGAGATCAGGAACCTGAGGGATTGCAACTTATCCAAATGGCAGAGCTGGTGTGTTTGTTTTCTGTGGTCAAAACTCAAATGCGTAACACATGGATAATATAAGTAAGTGAAATAAAACCTAGAGTAAATGAGAAAAGATACAAATTTCATGGTAAAGGACAACTGATCCTCAGCACTGATTTTCAGGAAAGAGAACAGGTGGGGAATGACATATCTTTTAAAGACAGCAGCTGTTTCTCAGTTCTTCCAAGTTGTGGCCAAAATATTATTCACCCAATGTTGTCTTATTAGATTTTTTTTTTTCCTCCCAGGGAAGCCTAAAATTAAGATTTGAACCTAAAATCTCCTGATATTTAATGATGACATATGAACGATGTGCATGAAAAGCATTTTGAATAACAAACTAAACACATCTGCTAGTTGAGTTTGGCCGGGTAGTGACCTCTGATATACTGTAATGTCAAAAACAGCCTGCTTGCCCCCAAAAGTCTATTTCTTTCTGATGTCTTTGCTGAATTCCAGCTTGATATAAATAGTATTGAAGATCTCTACCCCCGGTATTTATTTTAGCATTTGTTCAGGCCAATGTATCTAGTATTTTACCCCTTGGGGAAGAAATATAGACTTCTATGTCTAACAAAGCTCACTAGTCTCAGTATATTAGAGGTGGTGAGGCTGCTGTCATGGGGCAGTGCATCTCAGGGGATCCCCTTTTAAGTCCCTGGACCTGCAGGGCATTTGTACTGGGGTGAAGGTCTCCACACTGACAGGACACAGGCCTGTCTCCCTGTCAACTAGCAGGAGCAGCAATCAATATTTCTGTAATTACTAAGCCTCCTCTTTGGCATAGCTAAAAAGGTAATTCAATCGTGTGCTAGTTCTGCAAACAGAGCTTTTCTAAATTCTTCTTTTTATCCTTCTTTACATATTTATTAGAACATTTTGGACAGATCCATGCAAACTGACTGAGAGTAACTGGCAGAATGAGCCCCACTGATGCCTGCTCTCCCTAGACTATCAAACCATCAGCGGAGACTGGACAGGTCCTGATGAAATAAATGTTGGCTGCTGACTCGTCCAATTTTGCTGCACTCCTTTGTGTCACTGGCACAGCCTTGTCCAAGATTGAGATATTTGCAAACTGTCATCTTTCGTAAATATCTGCCTTGAGTGACAATTTCTCCCTCCAACACTTCTCTTTGAAATGCACCTGGCTGGCTCCTAGCCTGAGGAATTTCATTGCTTGTGATTAGCAAAGGGATGCTTCTTCCTTCTGGTGCCTGCCTCTTCTCTTCTGCTCCCCTTCTATGTCCCACCCTCCTCACATCCCCGATTCCATCCTTTCCTTCCCACCTTTTCCGGGAAGGCCTGAGTCATAGTTCTGACAAACTATGTCCTGCTAAAGACAGCAAATTTGTCAGAGGTGTTATGAGTCCACTGCAAAACATACTTTTATTCGACTTGCCAAAATTACAGTGATTAACAACCAACCAGAAGTTTGTCAAAGCTTTTCAAATGAGTTTAACGTCCTCTTAATGCACAATCCTCTAAAATCTCCAGGAGGGATCTCACAATGTTAATATGCTTACAAAAGTGGATATGGCCTTTTTAAATGCCCTTTGGCTCTAACCTCCAACAGCAATGGAAACAGCAATGTTCAAATGACAAAGTTAGTAACAATGCTCATTATCATTTCCATAGCTTGTTTTTTAAAAAAGGATTGATTTAAGAGCCCCCTGAAGCAGACAATACCACCACTACACAAATGAATCAATATGCTTGCACATAAATGTTGGAATTAATATAAGCACTGAGATATCAAATTCAAATCTCCAACTGGAAAAGGATCACTACATTAAATGGAATTACCCCTTATTAGAAATGAATAT
Source organism: Colobus angolensis palliatus (assembly GCF_000951035.1). Taxonomy (NCBI): domain Eukaryota; kingdom Metazoa; phylum Chordata; class Mammalia; order Primates; family Cercopithecidae; genus Colobus; species Colobus angolensis. The sequence goes on from NW_012112253.1 coordinate 4,205,282, forward strand.
GTAGAGATTATAGGATAATCAACATTCTCAGTTCCTAATGTATCTGATCAGATTTCTCATGCATAATTTACCTGAAAGAGATTTAATATCCTAATGTAGGATTATTTTTATAAATTTGAATGGAAGAAATTTTAATCAGTAAGATTAAAAGAAATTCTTATTTAAGGTAAAATCTTGGTAGATTTTTAATACCCGTAAATACTATAATTTCACATGTAAAACCTTTAACAACCTTATTTTGCTGCATTATTTTTTCAGTTTTTCAATCTAGTATCAACTGAAAATTATTTTAAATCTAGCACTCAATGAATAAATTATCTCTCTAGGTGATATGAAAATGTATCCTAGAAACAAAAATGCAGTTTTGCTCAGTGTACGGACAGTATGTCTTAGCATTTCTGATTTTCATTGCAAAGCTATCCCGAAAACAATACGATTAATGTAATGTAATATAATACTATACTACACTATCCTATACTTTAATATGACATGACAATATGACATATATGCCGTTGGCTTGAATTTCCATTAGAATTTTTTATGTACTACATAAGATTTGTAATACTTATATAATGTGATTACCATGGAAGTTTTATAAGCTCATATAAGTTTTACAATATACATTTTAAAATTTATTCTTTTAAAAATTTTACAATATTTATAATACATAATAATGTATTTATTTTATGAGATACACTATATTTTAGTTACATTTTTTGACACATTGGACAATGATGGATTTAGAGTGAGCAGTTGATAGAAACTTAGAGAGTCTTTCATTCGATCTCAGAAATACAGTTTAACCATGCTACATCAATAAAAATTGTGAACATAACCAGAGAAGAGAAGTTGACAAATTTAATTAATTTTCACATATCTCATTGGTTAAAGAGATGTTTTATCAGATTCAATTAAAATTTCCATAATAAAAGTTTATTTATTCTCTTTTAATGCTATCTATAACAGATATAGCAAAAATGAGGCCCAACTATTCAATTACATTCATTGGCAGATTTTGGAATTTTGATCCTGTACCAATCACTGAACAATTCTAAGAATTTTTACAAATTTTATCTCATGTATTCTGCACAATCACTCTGCAAGAAAATTAAACATTATAATTCCCGTTTTGCAGATATTTACACTTGACTTGAGAGACATTAACAAAAACTTTTCTCTAAAGGCAAGCGAGGATTTTTCTGGCTAGTGGTGGGCACCTAACCTGGTTCTCCTGACCACACCTATTTTAACAGTTCTCAACACGGCTTGTTTCTCATTTTCTTTCAGGTAATTGGCCATCATTACTGTGCAAATTCAGCACAGTACAGCAACCTAGAACTCTAGCAATTGTGAACCTTATGTAGACATAAAGTTATTTTAAATCAAATTTAAGGCTTTCTAAAACCTGTATAATTTTACCTCTTCAGGATTTTGTGCTTGAGACTTTTGATGGCTCTAGAATATAAACTCTAGATAAACCCCAAATAATTTAAGACATAAATATAATTTGTTTTGAATGTGCTTAGCTGAGCTATTGATAGTTATTTTTTGTTACTGGACATATATCATCAAAAGTGAGACCACAATGATAATTTTGCATGGGTTGCTAGTGAACATTGAGAAAAGTATTTTTATCCGTGTGTTTTTCACAGATTCAAAGAGTACCAGAAAAGAGTCCTGCATTGATAACAAAGTGACTATTTTAGACGTAGATAGCTTCTGAAATATTTCCAACTCTAACACCATAAATCTACAATAGCTATACTTACAATTTTTGTTAATCAATTCTTTAATAAAATTTGCATTAATGTATCTTTTAAAGCATTTTCCAGGGATTCAGTTCAGTTTTTTACACTATTGACTTGGATTTCCAGTAGAAGGTTGTATACTTAAAATATTTAATCTCCACTTATTTTCCTGCTTTGGAAGCAATAGATCCTGAAAAAGTGTGGAGCAAACTTCTACCTCTATAGTAAATCATTAATAAACCCATTGAAGAGATTTTTTTTTTAAAGTTTTTATGTCTTCCCATTTGATTGTGATATTTTCTATATAATGATTATCTCTGTATCACAGAAAGGGTGTGTATCAACTCAACGACTAAGTTCCACCACCAATGAGCCAAATATTAAATACTACTTGAATATACACTTGAGTTATCATCAACCTAATACATACGTATCAACTGCTTTCATTGGTGACTTTTAATTAGTCATTTTGTAATCCTGTTGTTCAGTATTCTTGGAAGTTATTTAATTTGCTTCTTAAAACCTGGGCACTTTTCTTCAACTTGAAAAGCCAAATGAGGAGGAAAACATCTCTTTCAAATCAAAACAAGATATTTTCTTATTTATAAAGCACCTATAAGGATACATATGACAATGTTAGTAAGTGCATAAAGCACTATAATCTCATTAGCAGCTTATTGTATTAATATATACTTTATTGACACTATTACTAAACTGATAGTTCTAAGATGATTTAAGAGGGTGAGACTGCTATAATAATTTTGCATGGGTTGCTAGTGAATATTGAGAAAAGTATTTCTGTCTCAACTGTCTTCACAGACTCAAGGAGTGAAGGCAGTAAAACCTCAAATATATTACAGATGCATTATTTCTTTCAAATGCTGTTTGTCAACATTTATCAAATTTACCTAAAATATTTATATAATAACGAACTTGTTTATTGACTAGTAAGTCAATGAACTGGAGTCATTGATATAGAAAGAATATCTTTCCCACGTCTGTCACCCAAGAGAACAATGTAAGAGTTGGGTAAAAAATCTCAGTTCTGTGCCTAGCACTTTTGTTGACCCAGAGTAGATGCTCGTTACATATTAGTTGAGTCAAGAAATAAATGAATCAATTAAAAATGCACTGGAATTTCTGATTAATCCAAAAAATCTTAGCTACCATTCCATTGAATCTTTCAGTAGCATATCAATTTCACTTTTGATTCATGACTATGTTTATTTGTAGTGTGTCTACTACATGAAAGCCTTCTTGGCCAGGCACGGTGACTCACGCCTGTAATCTCAGCGCTTTGGGAGGCCGAGGCAGGCACATCACAAGGTCAGGAGTTAACCGTCTCTACTAAAAATACAAACCCTGTCTCTACTAAAAACACAAAAAATTAGCCGGGCATGGTGGCAGGTGCCTGTAATCCCAGCCACTCGGGAGGCTGAGGCAGGAGAATCACTTGAACCCAGAGGGTGGAGGTTGCAGTGAGCAGAGATCACACCACTGCACTCTAGCCTGAGTGACAATGTGAGACTCTGTCTTAGAAGAAAAAAAGAAAACAAAAACCAAAAAACAAACAAAAAACAAGGCTTCTCACTATGTGTAACAGGAGACATAAATAAGACACTTTTTGGCCTCAAGGAGCTTACAGAATAGCATTTTTTTTTCTTTTATAGGATTGAGCAAACCTTGAAAAGGGCTCAAATTCTATTGCAAAAAACATAGTAGTTGTAATTGCAGGATAGAGATTCTGGACATATAAGTTTGCAGCATGTTTCTTTTGTGAATTCACTGCTATCAAACAGAACATTAGATATTTACTTTGAAGCGAGAGCCTTCGATGCATTTCCCACATTTGAAAATTGTGTTTGCATATGGGGCTGCCTGGTTTCCAATGGCCAGATGGATCCTGACTACATGCCAAGTAATGTTTTGGGTCCATGAAATTCATTAGTACCATTACTTTTGGCATGAGTTTAGGAAAAAAAAAATCATTGCCCCTAAATAAACATAATCTCCTGCCTTTTTCTGGCTTTCTAAGCTGCCCATATAAAGTTTTGAGTGTCCTGTCTGAATGAATGGGGAGGCCCAGCAAACTCCAAGGTTGCTTCCTGATTCACATTTGAAGACACAAATGTGTCCATATGCGTTGTTTCATTTAGTCTGCCTGCATAAAATTGCAGGTATACTCCTCTTTCCTTACTCTCTCTCTCCTAATTGTGCTCTGTACATTGATGTTGGCTTTGATGTAAATAGGTTACTTTATTAAGGTGAGACTCATGTCATTGTTCAAAAACATGCACTCCTAGCTTTACATTAGTGTAACTATGTGCCCCACATTTATCCCTGTATATGAAGAGACACTTCAAAATCTGAACACCACTTCCTCAACACACAAACACAGATGTACACAGACACCTACGTATGCCATTTATCCTCTGAGTTAACCAAACGTAAAGGGTTTATCAGGAACTAAATTCAACATTATGAGAGAAATTCTGGACCTTGGCGCACCAAAAAAGACTGCTCATTCACAGGACATTGGAAGGAGTCCCCAGAAACGAAATTTCAAGCAACAGTTCACCCATTACCGTTGTTAGTTTTAAACCTTTGTTTCGTGTTTCCTTTGTATTCTTCCTGGGTTATTTTCTCACTTGTGATGAAAATAAACATAAAAACAAGGGATACAGATATAATGTAATATTTTTCTAATGTTTTCAATTAAGCAGCAGCTGCTGTTACCAAGCTGTCATCTCTTGCTAAGGGGGTTTTGTGTGTGTGTTGGTGCAGGACTGGCAACTTTAATACACTCATCCCATTGCTAGGACTGTTATAAAGTACCTCTGTTAATTTTGTTAATCTATTAGGGGCCTGAAAGCAGCACCATTTTTTTTCTATTAAATCTACCTGTGGTTGATAACTCATCTTTATCTGAAACTAGTTAAGATTCTCATGAGTCAGATGATATTTCTAGGACAAAGAGAATCCAAAAGTTAAGAATCTTTTTTTTTTTTTAAACCAAGTCTCCCTCTGTTACCCAGGCTGGAGTGCAGTGGAGTGATCTCAGCTCACTGCAACCTCCGCCTCCCAAGTTTAAGTGATTCTTGTGCCTCAGCCTCTCAACTAGCTGGGACTACAGGTGTGAGCCTGTAGCCTGCCTGGCTAATTCTTGCATTTTTAGTAAAGATGAGGTTTCACCATGTTGGCCAGGCTAGTCTCAAACTCCTGACTTCAAATGATCTGCATACTTCAGCCTCCCAAACTGCTGGGATTACAGGCGTGAGCCACTGAACCAGGCCTAGAGTTAACAACCTTGTTGGCATTTTGTGACTAACTGAATCAGCTATGCTTCCTCAGCTTCCCCAGTATAACTGAGCAGATCCTAGGTAACAAAAGTAAAGTCTCCCAGCACACGATGGATGGAGAGCTATCACTTCATGCACACAGGGCCACCCTGCAGTAATGAACCACTCAGAGAATAGACTAAAGTCAAGAGCTAAACCCCATAGATTCAGCTCCTGGCATATCAGAAGCATTGAAAGGGTCTTTGCTGAATGAATGAACCCATTCAATGAGTATCTTCTTATTACTCAGCCTTTCGGAGTCTTTGAAATGGAGGTTATAGGAATTTTCCCCCATCTTCAAGCCTTTGCTTCCTCAATTAGATCTGTAAAATCCTAAGTAGAAAATGGCTACATTCATGAATGGGGAGACTTATTCCTTTAACCTGGCTTAATTTTATCCCACAATATATTTTAAAATCTGCAGAGGGATATTTCATGCATATTCTTCATTGATGTGAATCTCTTCCTAGGCTTGATGATGCTACTCAAATATTTTGGCTGCAATATATATTACCTGGTATGTTCTATCCTTTAGCTGAACAAATCAACTAAGTTAAAACTTCAAATAGACGTATAGGAAAAGTAGCATAATATATTCTATACTTGCTGCCTTTTTGTGACTAGGTTGTCTTCTCATTGAGAACAGGAATTATATCTTATGTTTCTTTCTATACCTTGTGGTCTTGCATGTAATAAACACACCTATTTTGAGAGATTAGAGAAGAGACTGCAAAAGCTCATCCTACACCGTCTGCCCCATCTTTGTCTGTCATCACAGCCATTAATATTACTCTAGGTTTCTCAGCCTTTATTCCAGCCATTTAAAGATACCTCCTATGCATTTTAAAGTTTTCTTTCTGTTTCAGGGCTCTTGAAAGCCTAATATGATTGTATCCTCAGAACAAATCTTGTGCCTGTAAGTATTTTTTTTTGAGATGGGGTCTTGCCATGTTTCTCACACTGGTCTTGATCTCCTGGGCTTACACAATCCTCCTGTTTTAGGCTCCTGAGTAGCTGAGATTACAAGCACATGCCACCATGCCCAGCTCTTATGAGTATTTTATGGACAAACGACTTATTGATGTTTTGGGGGCTAGAACTTAGGTTTCCTGATCATGCTGTGGGCTGTGAGTGAGAAACAAACTTTTGTTGTGTAAAGCACATTTTAGGGAATGTGGGTTTCTGAAGAATAAACTATACCTTCTCCTGACTAATACAGCTTTTTTTTCCACTACACTATTTTGTTATTTCTTCATAACATGTGTAATATGTGTACATCTTTAGTTTATTTTTATTTTTATTTTTTTGTCTCGCACTGTCGCCAGGCTGGAGTGCAGTGGTGTGATCTCTGCTCACTGCAACCTCTGCCTCCTAGGTTCAAGCGATTCTCCTGCCTCAGCCTTCCAAGTAGTTGGGATTACAGGCATGTGCCACCATGCCCAGCTAGTTTTTTGTATTTTTAGTAGTGATGAGGTTTCACTATGTTGGCCAGGCTGGTCTTGAACTCCTGACCTTGTGATCCACCTGCCTTGGCCTCCCAAAGTGCTGGGATTACAGGTGCAAGCCACCACACCCAGCCTATATCTTTAGTTTTACAGCTTTGTGTCTTCCATGAATTTACTGCCATTCTTGCCCGGAAAGTATATGATCATTAAGAATAATGATCACTTAAAAATATCTCTGTACTAACTAGAGGTAAATAGATGTTTTTTGACGAAACTCCTCTATTATATTTTGTACCTTTCAAATATATATATATATATTTGAAAGTTATATATATTGTGTAATATATGTATATTTCATTTATAAACTTCATTCTGTCCTATTCTCTTTCAAAGCAGTAGAGTTAATTTGGAAATAACAGAAATAGAGGCCAAGTATGGTGGCTCATGGTTGTAACCCCAGCACTTTGGGAGGCCAAGGCAGGAGGATTACTTGAGGCCAGAAGTCCAAGACAAGCCTGCAAAATATAGTGAGACCCCCACCTCTATAAAAAATTTCAAAAATTAGTTAGGCTTGGTGGGGTGTGCCTGTAGTCGCACCTACAGTGGAGGCTGAGGTGCAAAGATTGCTTGAGTCCAGGAGTTCCAGGGTGCAGTGACCTATGATCATGCCACTGAACTCCAACTTGGAAGATAAGGGGAGACCCTGTCTCAAAAAAAAAAAAAAAAAAAAAAAGAAGAGAGGAGAGGAGAAAGAGAAGGAGAAGGAGGAGAAGAGAGGAGAAGAGACAGAAAGGAAAGGAAAGGAAAGGAAAGGAAAGGAAAGGAAGGAAGGAAGGAAGGAAGGAAGGAAGGAAGGAAGGAAGGAAGGAAGAAAGAAAGAAAGGAAGAAAGAAAGGAAGAAAGAAAGAAAGAAAGAAAGAAAAGGAAAAGAAGAAAGAAAGAAAGAAAGAAAAGGAAAGGAAGAAAGAAAGAGAAAGAGCAATTATAGTTCAAGGTTAAGTTGGACTTAGTTTCCATTTTTGATTAGTTTGTGATAATGAGCTAGAGCTCCATGCCTCAAGTTACCCTATCTGTAAAATGGGAGTGATAATATTGTTTTCTTACATTTTAGAATTAGGAAATCTAAAGAAAAATATATGAAAAAAATGACTAGAAAGTGAAGCCCTGTGTACATATATAATATGATGTCTTATATTTCCTGTTCTCTCTCCTTCAAGCGGTATAGTGAGAAGTTAGAGGTGGCTATATAACCTGCTATGGTTGGTGAAATGTGAACCAAAGTAGAGTGTACTACTTCTGGGCGGAGGCTTTAAAACGGGAGCAGGATTCTCTAAGTCCTTTCTGCCACGGTCTCTGCAATGCTCTGGATAGTGGTTGCACCATCGATCCAGTATTTAAATTTTATCTGACAATTACAGGTGCCTGCTTGTATTGCTATGGGAAAATACAAGAATTGGAAACAAGCCCAGCCATCCTCTCAATGGAATAATTAACTCAATTTATCATTAAATAATTTTAATATACATTTAAATTTTTATTCTAAATTTTTTGTGGGTACATAGTAGGTGTATATAATTATGGGGTATATGAGATATTTTGATATAGGCATGCAACATTTAATAATCACATCAGGGTAAATGGGAGATTGATCACCTCAAGCATTTATCCTTTCTTTGGGTTACAAACATTCCAATGATACTCTTTTAGTTATTTAAGAATGTAAAACAAATTACTGTTGAATATAGTCATCCTTTTGTGCTATCAGATACACCTTATTCACTATACCTAACTATAATTTTCTACCCATTAACCATCCCTACTTACTCTTCCCCCAACACCACCCTTCCCAACCTCTTGTAACACCATTCTACTCTCTATCTCCATGAATTCAATTGCTTTCATTTTTTTTAGCTTCCACAAATAAGTGAGAACATACAAGGTTGTCTTTCGTGTCTGACTTATTTCACTTACTGGCTTATTACACAATGACTTCCCGTTCCATCCATGTTGTTGCAAATGACAGGAGTTAAATCCTTTTTATGGCTGAATAATATTTCATTGTGATGTGTACTACATTTTATTTATCCACTCATTGGTTTGTGGAAATATTACAAATCTTGACTAATTTGACTAGTGCTTCAGTAAACATGGGAGTGGAGATATGTCTTCAATATAATGATTTTGGGTATATACCTAAGAGTGGGATTGCTTGATCATATGGTAGTTCTATTTTTAGTTTTTTGAGGAACCATCAAACTGTTCTCCATAGTGGTTGTACTAATTTACATTGCCACCAACAATGTATGAGGGCTCCCTTTCTGCATATTCTTGCCAGCTTTTTTACTGCCTGCCTTTTGGGTAAAAGCCATTTTAGCTGGGTTGACATGACCTGTCATTGTAGTTTTCATTTGCATTTCTCTGACGATCAATGATGTTGAGCACCTCTTCATATAGCTGTTTATTTGTATGTCTTCTTTTGAGAAATATCTATTCAGATCTTTTGCTCAGTTTTTATTCAGAGTTTTTGAGGTTTTCTTACAGAATGTTTGAGTTCATTGTATATTCTGGTCATTAATTCCTTGTTAGATAAATAGTTGGCAAATATTTTCTCCCATTCCGTGGGTTGTCTCTTGGCTTTGTTGTTTCTTTTGCTGTGCACAAGTCTTTTACATGAAGTGATACTATTGTTGCATTTTTGCTTTGGTTGCTTGTGCTTGTAGGGAATTATTCAAGAAATCTTTGCCCAGACCAATGTCCTGGAGAATTTATCAATGTTTTCTTGCAATAATTTCCTAGTTTGAGGTCTTAGATCTAATCTTTAATCCATTTTGCTTTGATTTTTGTATGTGGTGAGAGAGAGGGGTCTAGTTTCATTCTTCTGCAAATGAATATCCTGTTTTCACAGCATCATTTATTGAAGAGACTTCCTTTTCCCCAACATATGTTATAAGCACCTTTGTCAAAAGAGAGTTCATTTTAGATGTAGGGATTTATTTTTGGGTTCTCTGTTCTGTTCCATTGGTCTATGTTTCTCTTTTCATGCCAGTACCATGCTGTTCTGATTAATATAGCTTTGTAGTATAATTTGATGTCAAATAATGTGATACTTTAAGTTTGTTATTTTGCTCAGGATGGCTTAGTCTATTCTGGATTTTTTTTTATGATTCCATATGAATTTTGGAATTGTTTTCTCTATTTCTGTGAAGAACGTCTTTGGTATTTTGATAGGGATAGCACTAAATGTGTAAATTGCTCTGGGTACTATGAACATTTTAACAATGTTGATTCTTCCAATAATGGACATAGAATATCTTTTCATTTTTGTGTCCTCATCAATTTTTTTGCATCCATGTTTCATAATTTTAATTGTAGAGGTTTTTAACTTCTTAGGTTAAGTTTATTCCTAGGAATTTACTTTATTGTAGTATTGTAAATGAGATTACTTTCTTGCCTTCTTTTTCAGATTGTTTGCTGTTGGCAGGTAGAAACGCTACTGATTTTTGTATGTTGATTTTGTATGCTTTAACTTTACTGAATTCGTTTATCAATTCTAGTAGTGTTTTTTTTTTTTTTTTGGTGGAGTTTTTAGGTTTTCCCCAAACTAAGATCAGATCATCTGCAGACAAGAGTAATTTGTCTTATTCCTTTCCAATTTGGATGCCCTTTATTTCCTTCTCTTGTCTGACTCCTCTGGTTAGGACTTCTAGTATTCTACTGAATAATGGTGGTGAAAGTGGGCAGCCTTAACGTGTTCTGCATCTGAGAAGAAAGTTATCCAGTTTTCCTCCATTCAGTATGATACTAGCTGTGGGTCTGTCATATATAGTTTTTATTGTGCTGAGGTATGTTTCTTCACATTTTCTTTTTGAGGGTTTTTAATCACAAAAAGATGTTGAATTTTAATCAAATGAGTTTTCACCATTAATTGAAATGATCATATGGATTTTATCTTTCATTCTGTTAATACAGTGTATCACATTGATTGATTTGTGTATGTTGAACCATCCTTGCATCCCTGGGATGAATACCAGTTGCTTAAGTTGAATGATCTTTTCATTGTTGTTGAATTCATTTTTCTAGTACTTTATTGAGGATTTTTGCATCAATGCTCATCTGAGATATTGGCCTGTAGTTTATTGATGTGCTTTTGTCTGGTTATAGTGCAAAGGTAATACTGGAGACATAAAATGAGTTTGGAAATATTCCCTCCTGTATTTTTTGGAATAGTTTAAGTAGGATTGCTATATGTTCCTCTTTAAATGTTCAGTAAAATTTTGCATTGGGTCCTGGGCTTTTATTTGCTGGGAACCTTTTTATTATGATTTCAATCTTGTTCCTTGTTATTGGTCTATTCAGGTTTTGGGTTGCTTCATGGTTCAATCTGGGTAGGTTGTACGTGTCTGGGAATTTGTTTCTTCTAGGTTTCCCAATGTATTTACATTTAGTTGCTCAGTCAGTGTAGCCTCTAATGATCATTTGAATTTCTCAGGTATTGGTTGTAATGTCTCCTTTTTTTCTTTTTTTTGAGACAGAGTCTCGCTGTCACTCAGGCTGGAGTGCCGTGATGCCATCTTGGCTCACTGAAAGCTCTGTCGCCCAGGTTCACGCCATTCTTCTGTCTCAGCCTCCCCAGTCGCTGGAACTATAGGCGCCCACCACCACGCCTGACGAATTTTTTGTATTTTTAGTAGAGATGGGGTTTCACCATGTTAGCCAGGATGGTCTCGATCTCCTCACCTGGTGATCCACCAGCCTTGGCCTCTCAAAGTGTTGGGATTACAGGCATGAGCCACCACACCCAGCCTCAATAATGTCTCCTTTTTCATCTCTGATTTTGGTTATCTAGTCTTCTCTCTTTTTTTTTCTTAGTCTGGCTAAAGGTTTGTCAGTTTTTTTTTTTTTAAATGAAGCTTTTTGTTTCATTGATCTTTTGTATTGTTTTTTCATTTCAATTTCATTTACTTCTACTCTGATCTCATTTTATTCTACTAACGTTGACTTTAGATTGATATGACTTTTTTACTTCTTTAAGATGCATTGTTACATTGCTTATTCGAAGTTTTTCCATTTTTTGATTCAGGCACTTAGGGCTATAAACTTTCCTCTTAGTACTGCATTCACTGTATCCCATAGGATTTCTGTATTTTGTTTTCATTGTTGTTTGTTTGAAGAAAACTTTTAATTTTCTTCTTAATCTCTTCATTGAACCATTGGTCATTCAGAAGCACGTTGTTTAATTTTCATGTATTTATATAATTTCCCAGATTCCTCCAATCATTGATTTTTAGTTTCATTTCATTATTGTCAGACAAGATACTTATTATTTCAATTCTTTTGAGTGTTCTAAGACTTGATTTTTTGTCCTAACATATGTTCTATCCTTGAAAATCACCTGTGTGTTGAAGAGAAGAATGTGCATTCTACAGCTATTAGGGGAATTCTTCTGTAAATAGCTATTAAGCCCATTTGGTGTATAGTGCAGATTAAGTCCAGTGTTTCTTTGTTGACATTTTGTTTAGATGATCTGTCCAGTGCTGAAAGTGAGGTGTTGAAGTCTTCCTGTATTATTGTTTTGTGGTTGATCTCTCTCTTTAGCTCTAATATTATTGATATATACTATGAGTGTTAAATTTTTTATATTTTCTTGCTGAATCGACCCCTTTATCACTGTATAATAACCTTCTGTTTCTCTTTTTATAGTTTTTGTCTTGAAATCTATTTTGTTTGATATAAGTATAGCTTCCTGCTCTTCTCTGGTTTCCACTTGAAGAAATATCTTTTTCCATTATTTTATTTTTACTTTGTGTGTGTCTTTATAGGTTAAGTGTGCTTCTTGTAAGCAACAGGATCATTGTGTCTTGTTTTGTTTTGTTTTTCATCCATTCTGCCACTCTGTCTTTTGATTGGATAGTTTAGTTCATTTACACTCCATGTTATTATTGATAAGTAGACTTACCCTGCCATTTTGTGATTTGTTTTCTGGCCTTCTTTTCTATCTTTTCTTCCTTTCTGTCTTTCTTTCAGTGAAGGTGATTTTCTCAGGTGGCATGTTTTAATTTCTTTTATCTTTTTTGTGTGTTTATTGTATTTTTTTTTTTAATTTCAGATTGCCATGAGGCTTGAAAACAATATCACGTAACTATTATTTTAAACTGATTACAACCTAACACATTGTATAAACAAACCAACCAACAAAGAAACAAACAGAAAACTAACAAAAACCGTACACTTTAACTTTATCAACCCACGTTTTAAATTTTTGTTGTTTCTATTCACATGTTATACAATAGCTTTATTAGTTGTCAGTGTTATTATTTTTGATATTTTTATCTTTTGGTCTTTCTACTCAATATATGAATAGTTTACACACCACAATTACAGTTTTATAATATTCTGTGTTTTTCTGTGTATTTACTATTATCAGTGAGTTTTGTACCTTCAGATGGTCATTAACATCCATTTCTATCAGATCAAAGAACTCTCTTTAGCATTTGTTTTAGGACAGGTCTGGTGCTGATGAAATCGCTCAGCTTTTGTTTGTCTGTAAAAGTCTTTACTTGTTCATGTTGAAGAATATCTTCACTAGATATACTATTCTAGAATAAAAGTTTTTATTCTTCAGTACTTAAAATATATCATTCCAGAATTCCAGAAGAATTACCTGATGGCACCTCTTGATCTCTTTCCTTACTGCCCCCCAAACAAACGGAGACTCTCTCTGTGCTGAGCCACCTGGAGCAGGAGGAGGAGTGATACAAGCACCCGTGTGTCCACCACCACTGGGACTGTGCTGGGTCAGACCCAAAGCTAGCACAGCACTTGGTCTCACCCAAGGCACACAGTAACAACTCTTTCCTGGTCTGTAAGGTTTCCACTGAAAAGTCTGATGCTAGTCATATTTGAGCTCCACTGTATGTTATTTGTTTCTTTTCTCTTTCTGCTTTTAGGATCTTTCTTTAACCTCGACCTTTGGGAGTTTGATTATTAAATGTTTTGTAGTACTCTTATTTGGGTTAAATCTGTTTGGTGTTTTATAACCTTCTTCTACTTGAGTATTGATATCTTTCTTTAAGTTTGGAAAGTTCTCCATTATTATCCATTTGAATGAACTTTCTACTATGATCTCTGTTTCTACCTCCTCTTTAAGGCCAATAACTCTTAGATTTGCCCTTCTGAGGCTCTTTTCTAGACCTTGTAGACATGCTTCATTTTTTTACTGTTTTTTCTTTTGTCTCCTCTTACTGTATATTTTCAAATAGACTGTCTTCAGGCTCACTAATTTTCTTCTGTTTGATCAATTCTGATGTTAAGAGACTCTGATGCATTCTTCAGTATGTCAATTGCATTTTTCAGTTCCAGAATTTTTCTTGATTCTTTTTTATTATTTCAACATTTTGCTAAATTTATATGATAGAATTCTGAATTTCTTCTCTGCATTACCTTGTATTTCATCGAGCTTCCTCAAAACGGCTATTTTGAATTCTGTCTGAAAGTTCACATATCTCTGTCTCTTGAGGATTGGTCACAGGTGTCTTATTTAGATTGTTTGGTGAAGTCATGTTTTTCTGGATGGTCATGATGCTTGTGGATGTCTAGGCACTGAAGTGTTAGGTATTTGTTGTAAGCAGCAATGGTACCTGTCCTTCCTGGGAAGGCTTTCCAGGTATTTGAAGGAACTTTGGCATTGTCTTTGTTCACCACAGCCATATCTGCTTTAGGGGGCACCCCAAGGTGAGTAATGCTGTGGCTCTTGCAGACTCGTAGAGGTATCATCTTGTTGGTCTTGTGTAAGATCCAGAAGAATTCCAGAAGAATTATCTGATGGAGCCTCTTGATCTCTTTCTTTAATTTCTCCCAAACAAATGGAGACCCTCTCTCTGTGCTGAGCTACCTGGAGCAGCGGGGGAAGTGATACAAGCACCCCTATGGCCATCACCACTGGGACTGTGCTGGGTCAGACCCAAAGCTAGCACAGCACTGGGTCTCACCCAAGGCACACAGTAACAATCACCTTAACAATCACAGTAACAATCCCCTTCATACCACCTGTATTCACTCAAGGCCCAAGTGTTCTACAATCAGCAGGTGATAAATCCAGCCAGGCTTGCATTCTTCCTTTCATGGCGGAGAGTTCCGCCCAGTCCTAGGTGAGTCCAGGGATGCCATCCAGGAACCAAGGCCTGAAGTCAAGAAACTTAGGAATCTACCTGGTGCTCTATTGTACTGTGTCTGAGCTGGCACCAAAGCTGCAATACAAAGTCCTTCCCAGTCTTTCCTTTCCTTTCTTCAAGCAGAGGAGTCTCTTGGTGGCCACCGCTGTCCTAGGCCCATGGCAAGTACTGCCTGGCTATCACTGATGTTCACACAAGGTCCAAGGGCTCCTCAGTTGGCTTGTGGTGAATGTTGCCAGTTCCGAGTTTCTCTTTTCAGGGAAGTGAGCTCCTCTCTCGCCCAGAGAAGGGCCAGAAATGCTATCCAGGAGCCCAGGCCTGGAATCTAGGACTCCAGGAGCCCACTAGGTGTTCTACCCCACTGTAGTCAAGTTGATACTCGAGCTGCAAGACAAATTTCCCTTTACTCTTTCCTCTCTTTTCCTCAAACAGAAGATGTCTTGCCCTCTAGCCACCATAGCTGGGAGTGTGCTGGGTTATACCTGAAACCAGCACAGCTATGAGTCTCACCCAATTCCCACATCAAGTAGTGCCTGGCTACCACTGCTGACTTTTTTAAGGCTCAAGGTGCTCCTTAATCAAAAGATGATAAATTCTGACAGGACTGGGTTCTTTTCTTCAAGGCAGTAGGTTCCCTTCTGGTCCAGGGTATGTTCACAAATGTTGAGGTAGGGCCTTGAATGGGGACTCAGGACTCTGCCTGGTAACCTGTTCTACTATGGCTGAGCTGCTGTCCAAGTTGCAAGACAAAGTCTTCTTTATTCTTCCCTCTCCTCTCCTCAAGTGGAAGGAAGGAGTGTCTCCTGGACCTGCAAGCTGCACTGCCTGGGCTTGGCGGAGGGGTGACACAAGCCCTCCCTTTGTTGCCCTGGCTGATGTCTCAATAGGTCATGTGCACCCCATGTCCACTGGCTCTGAGTCCAGTACAGCATCAGAACTTGTCCAAGAATTAAAGTCCTTGTAGCCTAGACTGCCTTTCAAGTTTATTTATGACTCCAGAGCACTTTAACCCACAGTGTCAGGGCTTATTCAAACTCAGGTTCCAACCTGGGATGGATGATTTGCCTTTGGCTAGGGCTGGTTTAAACACTCTCTCCATGGGCTTAGCTTGAATTCTGCCCTATGTTGCTTTCTGCTTTGAGAAGGTAGTGCTTAATCCCAATGCAAAGTCCCACAGTCACTGCACTGTCCTTCCTCCAAGAGCACAGGTTTTCTCTCCGCACCCCATGGTCCCTGCTGGGGGATGAAGGAGAGGTGCTATAGTGATTCAAGACTACCTTTCCTACCTTCAGTGGCTCTTTCCTTAATATGATGTTAAAATCAGATATTGTGATTGCCTACTTGATTTTTTTGGTTCTTACGAAGTTACTTTTTTGTATGGATAGTTGTTCAATTTGGTGTTCCTGTGGCAGGACAATTGCTGGAGTCTTCTATTCAGCTATACCACCTGCCTCCAGCAAATTCAGTATACATTTCTAAAAGATAAAGATCTTTAAAAATATAAACTCAATACTATTACAGCACTTAAGGGAATCAATAGTAATTTCTTCCTATTCTTAAATACCTGTTATTGTTCATATATTCTTGATTTTATTATACTTTGTAAAAGTTGACTGACTCAAAATAGTATTCCCCAAAAAGATATACAGCTATAAAGTCTCTCTCTCTTGCTGGGTGTGGTGCTCACACCTGTAATTCCAGCACTTTGGGAGGCTGAGGCTGATAGATCACCTGAGGTCAGGAGTTCAAGACCAGCCTGACAAACATGGTGAAACTAAAAATAAAAATACAAAAAATAGTTGGGCGTGGTGGTGGGCACCTGTAATCCCAGCTTCTTGGGATGCTGAGGCAGGAGAATCGCTTGAACCCAGAAGCAGAGGTTGTAGTGAGCCAAGATCGTGCCATTGCACTCCAGCCTGGGCAACAGAGCAAGTCTCTATCTCACAAAAAAAACAAAACCAAACAAACAAAAAACTCTCTCTCTCTCTCTTTTTTTTTCAACCAGGACAAGAACACTTAATATGAAATCTACCCTCTTAAAATTTTTTTAAGTGCACAATATAGTATTGTTAGTGATAGATACAATGTTGTATAGCAAATTTCTAGAATTTATTTATCTTGTATAATTATGCAACAACATCAAGGAATCTTGAGGAAGGAAGTAAAATAAGCCAGTCACAAAAGGACAAATACTGCATGATAACAGTTATTCAAAGTATATAACACAGTCAAGCACATAGAAGTAGAGTGGAATGGTGGTCCTTAGGGGCTGGAGGAAGGAGTGGGGAGTTGTATAGTCTCTTGATCTGTATATTTCCACTCTATGTATTTTTCCCTTGTAATTTACTTTTTGACAAATCTCATTTTTTTTTTCTGTAAAATCTCACTTTCTGAATTTTGCTAATTTCATCTTTGTTCTGTCATGCCTGCATTTCTTCCTAACAGGCTGTTGAATCAGAGGCAGATCAGATTCAGGTTCAATCATTTGGCAAAAAACACCTCACAAGTGGTGGTATGTTTTCCCATCAGGAAACACTATCTAGCTGTGTGTTTGTCTCTCTGTGTGTGTGTGTGTGTGTGTCAGAGGAGAGAGAGAGAGAGAGAGAGAGAGAGAGAGAGAGAGAGGAAGAGAAAGATGTTTGAGTTTACCCAGTTATTTAAAATTCCCTATCAGCCCTCACCTAGGGGCAAAATTACCTTCTTGGAGAATAAGGGCCTTTCACATCTCATAGTTGATCTCCTTGTGGCCTTTTCCAACAAATTAAGTGCTTGGGCCAAGTGGAGTCATCTCTTGTAAAACTAATCATGAAATTTCCCAATCATGGAAAACATAATCATGCCAATGTAACAACAGCCACTCTGAGTACTCTTTTGCTATGAATTAAAAATTAAAAGTAAAAAACAAATAACAAACCTATAATAATGTGAAAAGGTACCATTAATTGAGCACTCAATATATTCTAGTGATTGTTCTAAGTTCTTTATATGTATTTACATTTATTTCTTTTAAAATTCTGATAAAGTTTTCTAGTCAGCATTTCCTCATCGATTTACCAAAACTTATTGAGTGGCTACCATCAATGAGGCACTGATCATCAGCTTGGCTCACAGAGGTTAAATCACTCAAGATCAAATTTAGACCCAAGGCATTGATTGAATAGCCTAAAGGTATGCCTATGCAGTGGAATACTGTGTAGCTGTAAGAAAAAATGGGAAATATCTTCATGTTTTATGAGGTTGATCTTCAATTTTTTTTTCTTTTTTTCGAGATGGAGTCTCACTCTGTCACCTAGGCTGGAGTGCAGCGGCTCAATCACAGCTCACTGCAACCTCCGCCTCCCTTGTTCAAGTGATTCTCCTACCTCAGCCTCTTGAGTAGCTGGGATTACAGGATTACACCACCATGTTAGGTTAATTTTTGTATTTTTAGTAGAGTTGGGATTTCACCATGTTGGTCAGTTTGGTCTGGAACTCCTGACCTCGTGATCCGCCCGCCTCAGCCTCCCAAAGGGTTGGGATTACAGGCGTGAGCCACCATGTCTGGCAAGAGTTTGTGTTTTTAGTAGACACGGGGTTTCACCATGTTGGCCAGTTTGGTCTGGATCTCCTGACCTCGTGATCCACCTGCCTCCGCCTCCCAAAGTGGATTACAGGTGTGAGCCACTGCACACCTGGCCAGCATGTTTTTCTAAATGAAAAAAAAAAAGCAAACTGGAGAAAAGTGTCTATGATAGTTATATAGTATTTATGTCTTAGACATTGTAGTATCTAAGGATTGTGCATATGCGTGTGTTTGTGTGTGTCTGTGTGTGTACACAAAGGAAGAATTAAAACCAAAGAAATGGAAAACATGTGTTAAAGCTGGAGGAGGGATGGAGTGAGGTGAAGGGAATAAGAAGGGTAGTTGGCCTTCTTTGATCACATTCCTTGTTTTCCAGATTTGTAAAAGAAGGAAAGTACCTCCAGAGGCGTTATCATGTAACAGAAGGAAAAGGAAGAAATTATGAAAAACCAGAGCTAATTATGTAAATAGGACTCTCAGAAAATATAAACAATTATTATCACTTAGAAGAATATAAATATTATCAATTATATTATATTAATTTTATTTACATTAATTAATTCATTTACATAGATATATAAATAATTGTCAATTAATATTATTAGAAAGATATGAAATATGGTAAATCCACAGAAACACAATCATCCATATGCTTTAGAAATTTAATATTTGATTATTCAGGTAAAATAAAACCTTAAGTAAATAGGGCAAATGGCAAAAGGGCATAACTGAATGGAAATTAGTGAGCTCAAAGGTCATTCTGATGAATACCTACTAGAAGACAATGCAGAAGAACAAAGAGATACAAAAACGGTAGAGGAAAATGTAAGGGACATGGTAAACATACCAAGAAATCTCCATTTCCTTTAATAAGGAGCTCTAAAGAAATAGAGATGCAATTGGATGGAGAAAGGTTGTACTTGAAACAATGAGAGAATATTCCAAGAAAAGGTGGCCTTACACAGAAAGAGCTTCCACAACTCCAGAAAGAAAGAACAAGAGGTAGAAGACCCACTCAGATACCCCGTAATTAAACTTCAAAACTCCAAATTTTATGACGGAATTAGCTGAGGAAGAACACACACACACATGCACACACACATACATACATATATACCTATAATCACACATTCTCTCCTACACAACAAATAATGCACAAAAGAAAATGAATCCATTATTTGTGTTTGCCTTTTCTTACAAGACAAATAGAGAGCAAGTCTTGGTCATTGGTGTCTTACCACAGGGCTCAGCACATAACCTGTCATTCAGCAGGGGAGAAATCAATGTTTATTGCAGGAAATAGGCATATAAACAGGAGGTTGAAGATCTGAAGAGAGCTGCCATGATTTACAGTGCAGAGGGAAGATACTACCCTTAGGATTAGAAAGCCTGAGTGTTGGGTTCAGTTTTCCCATCAAATAGCTGTGTGACTTTGGGCAAATTTCTAAAGCTTGTTTAGTGCCACCCTCCCACCCACGTTTTTTTGTCTATCAAGGTAAAAGTTAACTTTAGTGATCTACAAAGCCTATTCTAGCTTTATTTTTCCATCTCCAGTGAAGCTTATCCACTCCAACTAATTTTTGACACAATTTTACCCACTACTGAAGCTGCTTCATATGGCTGGCATCATACTTGCTTTAAATTTCGAGGAATTTTCCACTTCTTACTATATGAGACAATCTGTGTTGTTCCTGCTGACTCTTGTTAGATAAGTTTCAAGCTTTTTCCTCAAAATTCTGTGTTAACAAAATGTCTTTATCTTATGTAACGTGAGGATTTCTCCACGGACAGAGAAAGGAGATTTCTGTAAACTGGATGCAGCTTCCGGTATCTGAT
Organism: Colobus angolensis palliatus; assembly: GCF_000951035.1. Taxonomy (NCBI): domain Eukaryota; kingdom Metazoa; phylum Chordata; class Mammalia; order Primates; family Cercopithecidae; genus Colobus; species Colobus angolensis. Next base: position 4,225,382 of record NW_012112253.1, read on the forward strand.
GATTTCTGGGTGCTAGCCACAAGGCATGGATTGTCAAGGAGCAAGGCCATTGCTTCAAGTGCACTAACCTGTGCATTAGGGACCCCCACACCCAAGGCTTTGGCTGCATTTCCATCTATTATGATTCCAGGTTTAGCAGTCTAATGGCACACTATGTCCTAAGGGCCATATTTCATGCTGATATGATATTGTAGGAATAGAGAAAATTATTGAATGATTGCTTACTGAGCACCTTCTATCTGCCAGATGCTTTCATAATGAAACCCCTCAGCAGCTCCGGGAGGTGTTATTTCTTCTTTACAGGTGCTGAAATTAAAGGTCAGAATACTAGTCATTTGGCCAACCAAAATCTCTACTCTATTCTGCCTCATCAGAGTTATGGAATTGCAGCGTGCTCTCGTAATAATAATTGCTGGTAGTGGAGCCTCGATTTTTAACACTTAGAAGTAATGCATTTTGGAAAAAGCAAAGCTCTGAACTTTAATAAAACAACTTCCTCTTGTATGATTTCTTACATAGACTATAGCATATTTTGTTTTCTTTTTTATTTAAAACTTTTTTGACCAACATCAAGATGTGATTTAACATAACAATATATAATTATGTATTGCTTTTTACAATCAAATCAGGCTAGCAACAAATTTCTTCCTAATATGCAGTCATGGAGGTAAGACTACAAGGGGTCCCTATAGAAGAACTTTGGCATAACCATGCCCTTATCTGTAGTTTTTACTTTCTGAATGATAGCTTAATTTTGGGACCCAATCTTCATTTACAAAAAAATTTTTAGGAGCTATTGAAATGATGTGCTCATAGACTTCTACTTCAAATTTGTTAACCATGGATTGTGTTTCATTAACATGGTGGATTCTTAGTGCTTTTATATTAAAATTGAACATCAATTCTTGACACTTTGATGAGCGGTGCTATTTTGTGGCTGATTAATGTGTCCCAGGCATTTCTGCAGGCCAGAAGCAGGTTAGAGTTAGCGCTCAGCATCCTACAAGAAGGTGATCTTAAATTTTTGTCGATGTTGGTGAAATAGAAGTGCATACAGGTCAGGTTAAATTTCTTAGCTGCAGAAAGACATTAAAAGAGGTTTTCAAAGTTACCTCACCTTTAATAAAATGAAGTCATCTTATATATTAATATATTAATATTACAGCTGAGTTTAAACTCTTGTAGACCAAGCTTTACTTAATAGTTAAATCAAATTGAATCTCAGATTTTATGAGTGATAAAATGACAATAAAATAGGCCTGGTCAGTAAAGATAATAACTTGATTCAGTACTTTGGATGTAAGTGTTTAAGGTTTCCATGATAAAACTGTAATTTTATACCCCAAAGTGTGTTAATAACATTAAGTGAGGTAATAGGCAAAGTGCATTGACAATGCAATACCCGCAGGACCACAGTAATAGAAATAATTTATAATGTATCAGCAATAAAATCTTTAATGTTATCTCAATTCAGGCTAGGCACCATATCTGGGGTTTCAGATTACACATGTCCCCTTTCCTCCCCCTGCTATGGGCACAAGTGTTAACCTAAAATAATTAAGAAAATGGTTTTCAGAGTGCAGAAACCTCTCACAATTATGGACATAACGACTATCCTATTAACTATTTCCATGCTGATCCATTTATGTTTGATTGATAGATCTTATTCTAAAGTTAATAAGTAAGCATTTCTAAAAATAATCCTGAGAGGCATTTTAATTCACTCTTGGTTTTCTGTATTTCAAACAGAACCAATTCCTAATTTTTAAAATATACCAAGGAATGTTTTTCAGACAAGAGCCAGTCATTTGTATGACTGTCCAAGCACTTTACTTTGAAAATCTTTGTTCAATGCTTTTATAGTTCAGAAATGAATTCCACAGGTTTTATCTCTTTCAATCATCCTAAAATAATGCTTTCCTAATGATATAAAGTTAAACAATTTTATTGGGTGATTTTACGTACTGTTACTGAAATCTTCTATTGGCCTAGGTGCATTTCAGCAGATAACAACTTGAACTGTAGCACACAGGAAAAAGGCCACATTTAAAGAGCTAATCCATAAAGCACCACCATTTCGTAGGACAACAGTTTTCTAAATGGTTTAAAAATACACGTATAAATATATGGAGATGCTTGAGCTTCAGCTTCTGTAGTTTCATCCCAGTTTTTAAAGCCTGTTCCAAATATTCTTCTCATTGACTCTAAAATTCATGGAAAAAGACAGATATTTTATGCTTGGGCATTCAAATTGATTCTAATAATGATAATAATCATCATAGCCTACATTTACTGAGTTTGCTATGATTCTAATGTTAAATTACATTTAAAATTAGTTTAATTTCATAACAATTCAATCATTATCTCATTTAGTGTGAGAGGAAACTAAGAGAAAGAGAAACTTAAATTACTGCACCAATGTCCCTGGGTGGTAGGTAGAAGAGGGCTACTAGTGGAATAAGACTGTCCAACTCTAGAGTTGATGTTCCTGAGCTACCCATCACATTACAAGGCTGTATCTAACAAAAGTTGTCCATAAGTTCTTTCTGTAATTTTTTTCATATGAGGTTGTTATGCCTAGACGTAAAAATAGCTTTCAAATATCATATTTCTAGCAAGTAATTCACAGCATCTCTGAATATTACTTTACCTGATGATCATCCACAAGGGGTAAAATGCACAGAAATGACATGGAAGGCCAGGAGAATATCTCAAGAAACAAATTCTATCATCCTTCTTGATTCCTTGTTCCTATAAAATCTTTTACTTCCAAAGGCCTTCAGGTACCACCCAAGTGTGGGCTTTGATCATGTCTTGGGTTGGTGGGGGCTCAGAAATACAAAGTCCATTGCTCAGATAGTTCAGCAGTAAGTTCAACCTTCCTAGCAATTGTCCTCTGACTTTAGTAGGTTCACCCTGTGGCCTTTGCTGGAGAGACTTCTACTCATATATCTCCAGATGCTGAGTTTCTGCCTGGAGAGCTTTCCTGGAACTCCTTTTATACATGATAGCAGTTATTCACTCTCATACAATTCCCTCTTCTCCAAAGAACTAAAATTCAGCTTCTGGATCTGGGGGCCAATAACTTACTGCCTGCTGCAAGTGTCTCCAATTGTTGCTTGCATAGATATTTGCCTATTATCTAGAGAGGTGCTAATGATAATAATAACTTCTATTTCCGATTTGGTTATATTCCTCATATTTTATCTCGATGAACTTTTCTCTTTAGTCTATAGCTGGGCCTTTTTCTGGAAGGTGAAAGGATTGGAGAGAGGCCTGATGGACTCCAGTTCCATTAATGAGAGTTAGCTCAGAGGAGTCAAATGAACTTGGTTTTGGTCAGATGCATGGGCTCAATCTTTGATCTGCTGCTCACTTACTAAGGGACCTTGACAAACTCTGAATCTGAGTTACTGCATCCTTAAAACGGGGATAATACTACTTAGCTTTGAAGGCCGCTTTGATGTTGATATGTTCGGGTACTGACTATGGGTGAATTATACCCCATCGTGGAGATCCTAGTCCTTTTCCTACAGTTTTCCTGTTTCTCCTGGGCTGACCCTATATGTTGGCAATTGAGTTGCTAGGCACTGTTGTAGAATAAAACCCCTTCACTACAGAGATGGTGATTTTGACTACACCCTAGCATACCCCTGGGATTTGGAATCTAGAACAATAAGATGTAAAAGCTCATGTCATACAATTTGTTCATAAGCCTCATCTTAATGAAACTCTCAACATGAAAATCTACAATGAAGAAAACAAATAATTCAGTGCTATCACCTCTTTTAAAATGTTTTGGCCTGAACTGAAGCTTAAAGTGTTAGTTTGCAAAAAACCCTGCGTTGACTATGCAGTGGCCATCCCTCATTGATTCAGGCTTCTAGGAAACTCGTAGGCAAGTTTAGAGAGAATGTTGTGTGGTTTCGGAACTGAAAAACCTCTTACCACACATCAATTGGATCTGGTTGTTGTCAGTCTCTGTCTAATTTATCATGCCTACAGATGTGTCTACTGAGAAAACTTCACCCATCAGCCTGGGAGTATTTGCTCCAGCATCTGAGCCATCCGGAGAGAAGCAGGAAGTTTATCAGCAAACTCAGAATACCATATTGTGGGTTTCAGAATAAAAACTGATGGATGTTTTGCCAGGGTTGAGCTGAAACATCCCCTCTAAAGGGTGTTTCTGTTCTACTCCATAGACCACTAATCAATTGGGCTTCAATTCAGATTTTCTCAATTGATAGGCTACGTGAATTCTCTGAAGAAAGCCCAGAGAACGTTGGATAAAAAGAGATAGATTTTTGCTTTTATATTCATGAGGAACTGCTGAGTAAAACTGTGCAGGTAGATTGTCACTGAACAACGTGAACGTGTGTCCTTCACGTAGACTCTTTTGTGACTTGCGCTCTGTGGAGTTGGGCAGTACCCAAGCTGCTCAAGCTTACATGATAACCCAATTAGCTCTAACCCAGTGTCTGGTACCTAACAGAGGTAGATGTGTTCAAAGAATTTTTGAACAACACTCCACTTTCTAATTAGGTCTCACACACTGACTCCCTGATACCAATAGCTGCTTAAATTGTATTTGAATATTTCGAGTCCTCTGGACATTTTTCATGTGCCAGCTATGTTTTCTTATGCTCACATCTGTCCCATTTGTGTGGCTTCCTGCTTCTTCCAGGCCCAGTTTACTGTAATCCCAGCCTGCCTTATTGTTGAGCCTGCTCCTAAAAAATCCCTTAATTTATCTAGTGCATCTCACAATGTATGTTGCCAATAAACAAATTGTTTTATGTCAACATAAAGACAATAAATGTATGACTTAAGTAGCTATATGTTCAAGGAGAATATCTAGAATTTCTTGGATCTGAGAACACATTTCAAAACTGCAACAAGCTGGGCGGCAACATTATTTAAGAGGGAGCATGTTGCAAGATATAACCCTTTATTAAACTCTGACACCACCATCACTACTTGCAGGAATAGAATAATTTTCAATTGAGGCTTTCTGTCATCTTTTAAAAAGACTTTATTCTTTGTTCTAATGTGCATACCACAAATTCTGGTCTGTTAAAATTATTTCCTACATATTTAGAAACAGAATTTCTTATAGTCCCTATCTATCCCATGTGCCTTCCAATTCCATAGGTGCATTTCACATTTTTACTGCTCCAGCAGTCTATACTGACAGAGAACACAACTCTTAATCTGTCTCTTCAGGTGGCTCAGACTAGCTAAGCAAAAATAATAACCTTATCTTCTCAAAGTTCCTAAATGCAAAAATAGTCTGGCTGTTTATTGCATCAGGCTTTTAGACCCAGGTATATCAGTGGACTGGAGAAAGTGGATTATCACTTCCTTGACTGGATATGGCAGCTTCAAAGGAAACAAAGAGTCGTAGATTAAAGGGAGTATGGTCATACCCAGCCTTTCCCAGGAAGGTTTAAAGCTTCCATGCTTAGGGCTTTATCAGTCTGGAAGGGGCATCCAGAAGATAAACATTAAAAATAATGCCCCAAAACTCGCTATTAGCTTTTCTGCCTCCTTCTCCATGTCTGGTCAGCAATGTGTTAAATGAATTGAAACTAGATCGTAGGGAGACAGTCACAACCTGGTTATCAGTGGCAGTAAATGGAAGATAATAGCCCCACTAGAGACTTATGAAATGGCTTGTCTTTGAGCTGCCAAAGTGTTTAGTCTCTCTTTTATTATATTCACAGCAGTAATCCGATATGTCCTGACTTCTGTCATCTGTATGTAATGCTTATCAACTCTCTGTCAGTGATTCACCCTCTTGTCAGGGACAATTATTCCTCAAAGTGCCGAGGTTATGACTGAAGTAATATTATGACTGGAAAGAAAATATGAAAGGTGTAGCACATCACAGCAAGCAATCTGGGAGCTGACGTCAAAGTAAAGGAAAACATTGCCGATAAAAGGAGAACGAAAGCTGAAGTTTTGTTCTCTGTGCTTGGGGCATGGCTGGCATGGCTGAGGCCAAATGGGCAGAAGGCCCCTGTTGCGAAGATGCTTTACTAATTCATGATGGTGGCACTGCGTACCTCTGCCCTTGCCGCTGTGTCACCATTTCCATTTCACATCTCCATTTATAGGGGCTTTGAACGAGGTTGCTAAAGTGCACGCTTGGTGAAGAAAGTTGAATGGAAATAGGGTAGCGGAGGAGCTCTGTTTTATAACAAAGGATGGAAGCCTGCTGCTCTGTGTTGTGTTCGAAGATCTTTACTTACACTTGGGACATGTTTTAAAGGATCTCACATCACTCTGGACAAGGCAGCGAGGGTGCCCCGGGGAGAGCTGGGGATAAGAAGGAGCCAGATTAAGCAGGTGGTAGGGAGGGAGGATAGTGGAATGATCAGGAGAATCAGATGTTAAAATATTGAAGAATTAAAAGTTGTAAAGTCAGGCAGGATTGGTTTTGAATGCTTTATGAAGCGTCTGATGCTTCATGGTTGTCTGATCGTGAACAAGCTACTTCATGCCTCTGAGCCTAACACCGTCTTATAGAGGATGAAATAGCTCTTGATAATACCTGTCTCACAGTGCGGTTGGAGAACCAAGAGATAATGCATATAAAGTGGTTGAGTTAATGCCCAACGGACACCTTATGGTAAATAGTAGCATGTGACCAGATATAAGATATTGTTTAATCTCCTAGAGTCTCATTTCCTCACTTGTAAATATTTCATGGTTTCCCTGACATAAGCCAGAGCACCTCGATGGGGATGTGGTAATGAAGACCTGCGCTTTAGTTCATGCTCCATGTGGTGCCGTAAAGAAGCAGCTCCCCAATCATTCCCATGGAGGGAGAGCAGGAATGCCATTGAGGACCCTGTTGATTATATTCCCAGAATTCCCTGTGTGAGGAGTCCTGCTTAGGACCAAGACGGTGACTATATATATATATATTGGTGATACTGTTTCTGCTGAGCAACTGGTTTGTATTTTATGTAAAAATCCGGAGGATTGCCTAGCTTATGTCACGCAATTGCATTACTGCTGAAGAATTCACAGGCAAATACGAGACAAGTACATAGAGGAGGCTGATGTTCAAAAGATTTAGAAACCAGCAACACATGGGCCTACCTACTATTCAGAGTGTGCTCTGGCTTTAGAGTTGGAGCAGTCTCCTAGCCTTGCTGCTCAACTGGCCATGAGTCCTAAATTGCTGATGAAGGTTGGCTGTCTAGAAAAGGGGCCCAGCAGCTTGAGTACTGAGTATTGACTGGAGCCACTTGAAGGTTTGGGAAGCAGGCAATTTCTCTAATACAGAAATATTTCACTCTTTTAACAACTATCTGGCTGTATTGGTGGATGGATACCCGATAACTACCAGCCCTACCCATAGGAAAAGCATAAACTCCATGGCACACATTTTATATTGGTCTCTATATGTTGTGTTCTTAACCTCATTTTTCTTTCCTTTAAAATTTATTTATAATTATTATTAAAGGGTACATATGGCAACATGCAAATATTTAGAAAGGGGAGACAAGCTAAAGAAAAAAGTAAAATAAATGATCTTTTAAAAATCTCCGGGCTGGGCTCGGTGACTCATGCCTGTAATTCCAGCACTTTGGGAGGATGAGGTTGGCGGATCACCTGAGGTGGGGAGTTTGAGACCAGCCTGACCAACATGGAGAAACCCTGTCTCTATTAAAAATACACAAATTGGCCAGGCTTGGTGACGCATGCCTATAATCCCAGTTACTCAGGAGGCTGAGGCAGGAGAATCACTTGAACGTGGGAGGCGGAGGTTGTGGTGAGCTGACATTACACCATTGCACTCCAGCCTGGGCAACAAGAGCAAAACTCTATTTAAAAAAAAAAAAAATCTCCCTACCCTGAGATCACCACCACCAACTTCTTTGGGCCTCTGTCCATGTGTATAAATCTTGACATATTCTTGATTTTAATGAGAACACATTTTGAATTTTACATTTAGGCATGAAAATTGTGGTTTATTTCAGAGAGAAATTCTGTAGGATATTTTGGAGTATAAGTACTTAATGTCAGTAATTAGTTTAATAGTTTCTCTTTTTTAAATTAGAAAAGAATGTGAAATGTTTCAAAATAACTTTTTGGCAAATATTAAGATTAGCACATGGGATTTCTTTTTTGAACTTATGAATTATTTAACTTGGATCCCTAATTTTAAACCATCCTCATATTTATTTAAAAATCCCCGATTATTTATGGTGTAATAATTAAAATGACTAACCTATTTTAGAATTTGTTTACAGGGAGCTTCTGCTGTCTTTGATGCCAGGGTTGTCTCGGCTTTGGAAAAAGACACAGAAGTCTTCCTTTTCTTATAGTTTGGACAAGTTCATGGGACATGAACATGATCTAATAACTAAGTACCTAAATATTTGAAGGTGCTAAAAACAAAACCCAAAGCTGAGTTTTACAGAAGTAGCTGTGACTTTTTCAATGTATTTTTATGGCTACCAGATTATTTGCTTTTTTCCTTTTTAGTAAAATTTTGGCCTTTTTTTTTCCACAAAGCTTTATACTATGTCCACATTTCCATATTTTTTGGATAGAATTGCACATGAGTGGCTCTTATGATAAAATGTCCTCAGTAACTGGTATTGTTTTCCATTTCTTCCTCTGATTATTGTAAGTCCGCTCCATTTTCTTACATTTTCTAGGCCAAAATATGTCTTTTGGTTGATATTTTAAAAGTGGAAACAAACTATTTTTTGTTTGTCATGAAAATATTTTGTTATAATTCATTATTTTTTACATTATTGTATATTTTTTCTTGCTTTCCTGGGACATCTAGTTGCTTTCATTAATGTGTTTTAAATCAAATGCTCTGTTTCTTTATTTTTTTGTGCAATAATAAAAGCATTATTTATGATGTAAAATTTATTCCAAATATAGGTGGAGCTGCGTGTCTTAAAAAATCTGATTATTACCATTTATCACTATTTTCTGTTCTTTTGATTTCCACTATGACCCAGAAATTATTTTTATTAAGGAATACCGTCTAATTTCTAAGTGAATGGGGCTTTCACTGAAACTTTTGATGCCAGGTTCTAGTTATTTTCTTGTGTCCAGTGAATGTGACTAGCGCACATTTTACTTTGGAAAATTTTTAAGATTTTGTTTTTGAACTGTAAGCGATTTTTGTAACTAACCCCTTCGCTTCTGGGAAAGCAGCAATAGAATTAACCACAATAGCAGTAGAAATCCAAGCCGTGCTTCCTATCACCTTTCTTATTGATATTATTTTGGTCTATGTTATGTTGGGTTTTAAATGGGGAAACCAGTTAATTTATCATCCTAATGGGAACACTTTTGAGAGTGAAAGGGACTGTTAAGAATTATTTCTGGACAACAAGCTACACTTGGTTATCCTGGATGAAATGGGAGATAACGTTCACCTGCCTCATAATATGCCTTGAATTATTTCTGAAATAATGTGGGACATTAACTCAATAATAAACCTTGCATGTATTATTTGTTCTAAGATTTAATCATTGGGATAATATTTGTGGCCTAACATATGATCACTTGTAAAAAAAATCCATGAGTGATGGAAAAAATGTCCTTACTTTCCAGTTGGGCCCTTTGGGTACATTTTATATGTCACTGAAAACAATTTGAAGTCCTTCAAATTGCAAAAGGTCCAATATTAATTAAATAATTAAGAACTTCCATAGCTTTTATAAGGTTTGACTAGTCAAATGTGCAAAATACCCAGTTCTGTGTCTGATCCATGATAGATACTGATGTTACCCTACATGAGACTTTGGTAATATATAGGGGTAGGTGTATGTATACATGTTTATACATTTTTTTTATATTTCCTGCAGCAAAAATATAGACCTAATGTACAACATAAAATATATCTAGTTATGGTAATTTTGTCTTGATGTGATTTAGAATTTTAGAAGTGGCTGAGTCATGCTTTTAAGATTATGGGATCTCATTTCACTATTTACATGGTCTTGAATTCCAATAAATTATGCTTTTGGAACTAATTAAAAGAAGATTTATATTTCAGTTGTAGTAAACCTGTATTCATTTCCTCAGAAAGTATTTAAGTGAGGTTTAAAAGGTGTAATTTTAAAATAGTATTAAGCTATTAAATATAAAATATTGGCCTTTAAAAGTATGAAATGAAAAGTAGCTGAACAAACATGGAGGATGAAATGGATAGCAGGAAACATGGCCTCCATCCTCTTTTTCCTTTTTAACAGCACTAACAATATATCTTAAGATTCAGGCCTACTCCAAAACAAATTTTAGAAATTAATAAAGTTTTTTTCATAGACCATTACCTCTCTACCGTTTATTGTTATAAATATTGTATTTATAACATATTGTATTTTGTATTGTATTGTATTTATAACATATTGTAAATAAATATGAATTTCACTGAGGACTCATAATTTTTTTTTCCTTGAATTTTCCAGGTCGAATTGGGAAAATATTTCAGGGGATTCAAATATTATAAAGACATATTAAAATCTTTCTGACCATCAAATAATTAAAAACAAATATACATGGACATATATTATATTGATTTATATGTTTTATATATACTGAGGCCTACACACACATATACAATTGTGCCATCATTGCCTTTATAGCTGCGATACTATAATTACATAAAAGCACAGGTAGAAATAAGATTTTCTTTATGGGATGTGAGGATCAATTTGGATAATCACTTGTGAAAAGTAAAGAATGGAAAAACTGACTGACTCTAATCATTAATAAAATAGCTCAAGTGAGATTTCTTAGAATGCCTTTCAGGTCTGATTAGAAATTTGAAATATTGCTGTGCATATCTATGGGCATGACAATTATTTTATTTTATTATTTTATTTTATTTTATTTTACTTTAAGTTCTAGGATATATGTGCTGAACGTGGAGGTTTGTTACACAGGTATACATCTGCCATGGTGGTTTGCTGCACCTATCAACCCGTCATCTAGGTTTTAAGCTCCGCATGTATTAGGTATTTGTCCTGATGCTCTCTCTCCCCTTTCCCCCATCCCCTGACAGGCCCTGGTGTGGGTGTGTGATGTTCCCCTTCCTGTGTCCATGTGTTCTCATTGTCCAACTCCCACTTATGAGTGAGAACATATGGGCATGAGAATTCTGGAGGAGACATAAACACTAAGGAGGGTGTCAGAAGAACAGTTTGCAGAGGGCAGGCAGTGCTGGTGGGTACCCAGCCACTATTTTATCTTTTATCCTGTCCCTTGGTTCTCTCTGAACACCAAAAAAACACAATACTGATAACAACAATGGTGTCATAATCCCTTCCTCCCTGATGACTTCACTCCACAGTGCCCCATTTGTCAGTTTTCCTAGCTCTGAAGCTCTGCGTCAACAGCAAGCCTAACCATGCAGACTCCCTTCTTCCTGCCTGTTGTCACAGCCAGGATTGGGGGACCCACAGCAGCTGCAGGTTGTTGGGGACCTACATCAGGTTTCTATGGCAACTGGCTAATCCACAAGTGAGTGATGATGGGGCAATTCAGACACCAGAAATCCATTTTGAAAGATCTTTGTCACTCTTCTGTTCTGTGACATGAATTAAAAGTGCAATATCACACTTGATGGGTGAAAAATCATTACAGCCTGGTATAGTCTTGTACCCTTAGCAAGTAAGTGCATATGGTGCTTTTGGATATTGGCTACTGTACATCCATCAGAGTTCTACCAAAGAAACAGAACGTGTGTGTGTGGTGTGTGTGTGCGTGTGTGTGTGTTTGCACCCTTGTTTAGAAATTTTAGTGCAATGAATTGGTATATGCCATGTGATTGTGGGGGTTGACTAGGCACATCTGAAATCTGCAGGGCAGGCCAGGAGGCAGGCAGGAGCTGATGGCACAGTCCACAGACCACATTTCTTCCTTAAGATAACCCCAATTTTGCTTTTCAGTCTTTTGATTGATTGGATGAAGTCCACCCAGATTATTGTGGATGATTTCTTCTCAATCATCCAACCAATCTGTTGATTTAGTCAATAGACTGAGGTGTTAATCACAGCTACAAAATACCCACAAAGCAACACCTATTTTAGTGTTTGATTGAATAATTGGATATTATTGCCTAGTCAAGATGATGTAAAACTAACCATAACACCAGCCATAAAATATTCTGAGGTCCATTTATTAGAATGTTTTTGGATTATTATCAAAATGCATGACCATCATCAGCCCTGGATGATCATATATTAGGGACGGGAAGACTTGGTTTTTTTTTTTTTCCAAGTCATATTGCTTCTGAAGATGGAGCAAAGGGTTACATTGCTTCTCTGATGGGACCACAGAAGTCTATGCACTCCAACCAGCCACCTTTTGTTTTGGACAAGAATTCCTGCACCACCTTCCAGCCTGAAGAATGGGAAGCAAAAATGCCCTTTAAACTTTGCCACCTCCAACAGCCCCACATCCCAAGTACAGCAAGAACTGTGTTTGTCTGTGGTCATGTGGGACCAGGGTCATATGAACTTATATCAATATGCAAAAGAGAATGAAAATACTTACTGGAGAGGCAGAAATTGCCCATTAGCTGCTGAGCTAAAGTTGTTCTTGAGGAATAGATGAACAAAAAGTAGAAGAGGTTCATGGTACTTTACTTTTTGCTTTTGCTGTAACTGATTAAAGCTACCCTTCATGCAGTTGATGGCTAACCCAAGGACTCTGGTGTCAGACAGCCAGAGTTAGCACACTGACACCTCCACTTAACCTGTGTCAGCATAATGATCTGAAACATGGAAAGCATGAAAGCACAAACTTCAAGGGTAATTGTGAAGCAGGCATGAGAAAATGCATGCCAAACTCTTCAAACAGTGTGAGACATATGGCAGGTAAGTACTCACCCAGTGCTAGCTGGTAAGGCACTGTGTACATGTGGCATATGCTATGCCTTCAGAATACTCTTATAGGATTTTTCTAGTTGCAGGAACTGAGCATCAGAGAGGTTATTAGCTTCCACGAAGTCACAGAGGTGGTAAGTGGAAGCATTTAAATAGCAAATAATTTCACAGCTGAAGATCTAAATCACTAGGCTATGCTGTTTTTCTAACAGAAGAGTAGGAATATCAAGAATAAATGGAAAATCAACAGAAATGAACAGAAAAAGTCTATAATATACTAATTTTGAGCCCCTATTTTTCAGTTTTTGTTCATTACTATTACATACAAACTCTGTCCATCTTTTAACTGTGTGCACTAATAGACACAGGGTCACTCTCTGGGGAAAGAATCTGTGCCATTATTATTGCATCTCCAGTGCTATCTATGTATCTGGCTCATATTAAAGGCTTATTTAAAAGATGATTGACTATGATATATATGGTATATTTTTTTTGTAGTAAACCAGAATATTTATAAAGATATCCTAAATATACTCTTCATTAGATAGTGCGTAGCTCGTTTTCATCCTGTCAACAGGGAGCCCTGTGAAGTCCACTATCATGTGAAGGAGGGAAGATGGTGCCACATTTGTAACAGGAGAGGAACCGGGAGCAAACTCTCTTACAAGTACAGATTTTCAAGCACAGTTCTTAAAAAAATTGAATGATGAGATAAAAACTTGGGAGTGACAGCAATCGACCAATTAATACCTAGATAGCTGAAATGCCACATAAACTCAGAAATGAAAGTGTAGGTTAAGAAAACCAAACACTCGGTCTCCTCAGCTCTCTATTTGGTTCTATTCAGACTAGGCAGTGGGCCTGCTGTTTACTCTGTGACATCCTCAGTGGATGCAAGGCACAGGCCAACTTTCAATTTACATCTGCACCCTCTCCGAAAAGCATTAGAGTAAACGTGTTGAATGAATGAAAATCCAGGAGAACCATCTCACACAGTGGGAACAACAAGTAGAATGTCCCCAGAAAGATGAAGTGAAGAACCTGTAGTAATGTGAAAGGCTTTGAGCAAGGTTGACATGGTCTGGTGGTCCCTGGTATTTGAAGGATGGGGGAACAGGAAATAGGTAAGATGGCAAAAGGAGGAAGAGAAAGGCACAAAGAAGAGACTAGGAAAACTGATACTGACTCAGAGCCAGATTCTGGAGATAACAGTTTCAGAGTCAATACAGATTGTAGAGGAGGCACAGTCTCATAAGGCCTTCTTTTAGTTTTATCTTACTTTTTGCAGAGCCACTGTGGCAGCCACAATACAGATGGGTGTCGGTGAGGTATATACAAGTCTTCTCCTAAGACACCTGTGAACAAAGAGAGGCATAGGTGCAGATGTTGAAGTTGGGAGATTGAATTATTGTATCACAGGCTGCGGGATGGTAAATTGAAGTCCACACTGAAATGTGATTTCTAGCTATACGTTACAGGGATATCTGTTTAATGTTGTAGGGAATTATTGAAAAAAAAAATTGAGAAATCAAAACAACAGAGTTCACAAAACTTGAAAAATTAGAAAACATTTCAAAATAGATCCAGGCTCTTATAAGTTCATGGTCAACTAATCAGTGGGCTGAATAAAAAGTTAGGCAACATTTAATGGGAATCAGTGTAATAACCAAAATTTGGGCCTAAAAAGTCAATAGCACAAACCCAAGAAGGAGATGCGGTGATTTTATGAGACCCTATATAGCCGACCCTAAGTTCATGCACAAGAAGGCAAAATAGTAATCTGGGTGCGAAATTCCTGACTTGGACTCCAGCTCTTTTAGAGAAGTATAAAGTCCATCGTAAGCAGTGAGAAAGCCGCTTAGGCCTATGGACTGTGTTGATCATCTCTGGAATTTGGAATTAATTTCTGTACCAACATCTTTTAGTCATGAAACACATTCATAAACTCTGGAGTCCAATATACAAGACCTTGAGTCCTGACTCTTTATTTATTATAGTTTGTCTTCCTCTTTGTTTCCTTCTCTGTCAAATAGGAATAAGACAACATCACTCATGCTGTCTTTGTATTATAAATATGTTAAAGCACTTAACACACAGTAAACAGCCAATAATGTTAGCAAGGATATGATTCAAGAGCAATATTGTTTTTTCAAATATTTACACATTGCCATAAGATGGGAGCTTAGACTGGGGATCCCAAAGAGGGATCCTAGTCTGCCTTGAGGTCAGTGTTAACTCATTGGCTGTGATCACACTCCATGTGATTCCCTCTTCCTCGTAATCACACTGTTACCTAAAGTTGTAGGAAGGAAGAGATAAAAAACAAAACAAAACAAAACAAAAAACCAGAAACCAGTCAGTTGCTCTAGTTGATCTAGAATAGAAGTCAACTCCTCAATAGCATGTCACCAGATGTATGCCACTGAAACCAGAATTTCATGGCTAGAATCAATCATGTCACTGGAGTTGAAAGCGACTATTGTCTATTGAGGGAAAGGGTGAAGATTAGGGACTTGGTTCCCTGGGAAGGGATCCCTATTTGGATTCTCCAGTTTTTGCCTTAGTCTTTTCTTGAGCTCTTACTTTTTCTCTTCATGCATTGTGCTTGCATCTCTATGGGCACAAGAGGTTATCTAAGCTCTAAAACTTTCATGGAACATTTCTTTGGATCACTAAAAGGAAAAGCTGCTCAAGCATAAAAATGAGCCACCTCATAAAGTAGTGAGTTCTCTGTTTCTAAATGTTTGTGAATAGAGGCTGGATAATTACTCAGGCATCAGAAAGGAATATGTATGGACAATAACAGTTAAAGAACTTTCCAGGATGGAATTCTATGATTCCAGCACATCAGTGAGCATTATGCTATCTACACTGATTCATGGCATTAGCATTTTAAAATATGAATTGACAGAATATTATTTAAAAATATATTTAATATTGACATATAATCTTTCTGTATTTTCAAAATAGCCATAGAGTTGTTTTCACTAGTTAAGCTATTGTATACTTTAACACATCTTTTTACACTACCTCCAAGTAGACAGATCACTGGTAATCACAACTTTTATTTAAAACCATTGTTTAATTTTTTGGTCTACCTTAATAAAATTTTAAAGCAAATCACAGACATCATGTCACTTCACCCCTATATATATCCATATGCCTCTGTTTAAAGAAAAAAGGTTTTTTATTTTATGTAACCATAATGCCATACTTATATCTTACAAAATGATCAATAATTCATAGATAAGACCCTGTACCCAGTCTATATTTAAATAACCTAGGTTTTCTTAAAACTATAATTTGAGTTGATAATATATTAATGTACTGTAGTTTATTCAAACATTGCCCTATTGAAATAGTGGGATTGTTTTCAATTTCTTGCTTTTAAAAATAATGCCACAGAGAATATTCTTGTGCCTAAGCAATTTATTTTTGGCTAGGTAAAATTGGGATCGATTTCTAAAATTGTTAGTATTTAGTCAAAAATTTGTGTGTCATTTTGCCAGATATGATCATTTTGTTTCCATGTGTCTACTATTTTGCATTGCCGCTACCAACCCATAGGTTGGCCCACTGCTCTTCCAGCTGAGTCTGGTGTCAAAACTTTCATGAGATGTCCGTTTAAATTTGTATTTCTCTTATTAAAATTGATGTTGAGCAATTTATCCACAACCTTGCTAAAACTGTTATCTTTTATTTATTTTTAAAATAACAGTCATCCTAACAGGTGTGAACTAGCTCCTTGTGGTTTGAGGTTGCAGTTCCCTGATGATTAGTGAGGTTCAGCACCATTTCATAGACCCATTGGCCATTCGTCTGTCTTTTGTGGAGAAGCGTCTATTCAAGTCTTTTCTCAATTTTTAATTGAGTTGTAGGAGTTCCCTATGTATTTCGGTTATTAACTTTTTATTGGATATGTGATTTGTGAATAATTTCTCACATTGCATAGGTTGTCTTTTCACTGTAGAGTGTTTTCTTTGCATGTAGATGTGTTTTAATTTAGTATAAGCCCCATTTGTCTATTGTTGCTTTTGTTTCTGGTGACTTTGGTGTCATATTCATGAAATCTTTGACAAGACCAATGTCATGAAGCTTTGCTCCTATGTTTTCTTTGAGGAAATTTACAACTTCAGTTCTTACATTTAAATTTTAATCCATTTTGAGATGATTTTGGGTGTGGTGTAAGATGGGGTACAACAGTTTGCTAGTTAGCAGATAGGAGCATAGCAACCTGCTAACATTCTTTGGCATGTGGATGTCCAGTTATCCCAACATTATTTGTTGAAGATATTCTTCTTTCTCCGTTGTGTATTCTCGACACCCTTGTTGAAGATCAGTTGACTGTGTATGTGTGGGTTTCTTTCTGGTTCGTGTGGGTTTCTTTCTGGTTTCTTTCTGGTTCGTTCACTCTTGTATCCCCAAGCCTTCTTGTGTTGCTCCTTTTTGTTGGAACACCACAAGCACTTTCCGACCACCTTTTGTCCATTTGGAAGATTTCCACTCATCCCGCAGCATCCATTCAGATATTAGTTCCTCCCAGAAGACTTCCTGACCCCCAATTCTGACGAGACTGTTCTGCAATAACATCTACTTCATATACTACTGCATTATGCTTTGTTCAAACTACTCATTTAATTTCCATTAATACCATGGGGATAATGATTATGCCTGCATTGCTTGTTCTAGTGCCCAGAACATTATTCTATGCAGGATAAATGTTCCACCAACATGGGCAGAATGAAGATTTTCCATTACAATGCTATTTACAATAGTAAAAGATTGAAACTCATGTATATTTTCTTTTCTTTTTTTTTTTTTTTTGGAGACGGAGT